>NW_022437153.1:178174-202913 GCF_009761245.1 Sapajus apella
AAACTCCATCTCTACTAAAAATACAAAAATTAGCTGGATGTGGTGGCATGCCCCCGTAGTCGCAGCTATTCAGGCTAAGGCAGGAGAATCACTTGAACCCAGGAAGTGGAGGTTGCAGTGAGCCAAGATTGCACCACTGCACTCCAGCCTGGGCAACAGAGCAAGACTCAGTCTCAAAAAAAAAAAAAAAAAAAAAAAAGTTGTCACTGTGATCTACACATGTGCTGATGGGGCCTGGCCAAAATGATGGTCTGGGATTGAAAAGGAAGGAACAGTATGAAAGGTAATCCAAAGATAGAAATGTCAAGCTTTGACTCATTAATGTAGGAGAAGGGGTAAGTACCACTATGGGCTGGACATTGTTTTAGCAGTTTGACAAAATTAATTCTATGTTTTGAAGAAAACTACACATCTCTAAAATGTAAGCTTTTTGCCTTTGAAAATAAACTTCAGGAAAGATTATTTTGGATGCACTTCAATTTCTAATCTGATACTTAGAGCTGTGATTGAATTTGGTACTTCAGTACTTTTGATTCTTTTTTTTTTTTTTGGAGACAAAGTCTTGCTCTGTTGCCGCCAGGCTGGAGTGCAGTGGCGCAATCTCGGCTCACCACAACTTTCGCCTCCCAGATTCAAGTGATTCTTCTGCCTCAGCCTCCTGAGTAGCTGGGACTATAGGCGCACACCACCACGTCTGGCTAATTTTTGTATTTTTAGTAGATATGGAGTTTCACCATGTTGGCCAAGATGGTCTCGATCTCTTGACCTCATGATTCGCCCACCTTGGCCTCCCAGGGTGCTAGGATTATAGGCATGAGCCATAGCGCCCGGCCTCTCAATTCTTTTTTCAAACTGATGAACTATTGATGGTACAGACTGGAGGCCTAGATCCTTAAATACTATCCAAGTAGTTTTCCAGAAACTGAGCTAACCCCTCTTACCTTGACCTCCTTAGGAGTGGACTTTCTCAACCTGAAAATCAGAATTTACTGTACTCAGCCCTCTGTGTCCTTAGTAGCCGACTAAAGCAGGGAGAACACAACCAGCCTTTGGAGGAACTGCTCAGGTGAGTCAGACTGCATAACCAAGATTGTTGTCCCAAGAAAACCCTAGGAACAGGATTGGCAACTTTCTTTAAAATAACCTGGGTGTCTTTCAGTAGTTGTAAAGGAAATTATTTTCAGCCATTCTCCTCATATGTGAGCTTTCTCATCTATGTATTCTGATAAATCTTGAAGTATTAGAAACCTTGAATAATCAGGCTTAATCTTCATGCATGCATCAGCCCGTAAACTCAGCCTTTTCAAGTAATAATGATGAAAACATTGACCATCTGTAATCAACTCTTGATTTACTGTCTCCCAGCAGGGATGGGTAATTAGGCAACAGCTACTTATCACTAATAGCCTGTTTCTTTGCCCTTGTCTTGTAGGAAGACCTTATATGGCTGAGGGGTAGGCAGTGAACAAGGGAGGCGAGATGATCTCAGGGGCATGGCTTTCAGCCCCCTCTCCCTTATGTCAGAGTGACTTGGCTCTTCTCTCACTTCCCTTGATATCCTAGACCATCACTGGGTTATCATTGCTTATCGTCCCTGTCTATAGGTCAGGACCTTATTTCTTTGCTTCTTTTTTTTCTTTTCTTTTTTTTTTTTTTTTCTAGGAAGAGTCTCGCACTGTCACCGAGGCTGGAGTGATCTTGGCCCACTGCAACCTCCACCTTGTGGGTTTAAGTGATTCTCCTGCCTCAACCTCCCAAGTAGGTAGAATTACAGGCGCATGCTGCCACGCCCTTCTAATTTTTTGTATTTTTGTAGAGATGGTTTCACCACGTGGCCAGGCTGGTCTCTAACTCCTGAGCTCAGGTGATCTACTGGTTTCAGCCTACCAAAGTGCTAGGATTATAGGCCTGAGCCACCATGCCCGGCCTGTGAACCCAGATTTTTTAAATTATTGGCCAAGCCAGTGGCTCACGCCTGTAATCCCAGCACTTCGGGAGGACAAGGCTGGTGGATTGCCAGAGGTCAGGAGTTCAAGACCAGCCTAGCCAACATAGTAAAACCCTATGTCTACTAAAAATACAAAAAATTAGCTGACCGTGGTGGTGCATGCCTATAATCCCAGCTACTCAAGAGGCTGAGGCAGGAGAATCGCTGGAAGGTGGGAGGCGGAGGTTGCAGTGAGCTAAGATCGCACCATTGCACTCCAGCCTGGGCAATGAGAGCGAATATCCATCTGGAAAAAAAAAATTTTTTTCAGTGTATTGCCTAAGGGTTTAAAGAGCAGATAATTTATCTAGGGTTGTACATATTAGCATGCTGTTTGGGTTTCTTGGCATACATGACCCCTTCAAGGCCAACATTCCATTCATGGGGCAATCTTCTGCCCTGGCTTTTTCCATACAAAGATATGGTTTTCTACCAAGATCCTTGAAAAAAGGTTGGTACTAAAGCACCTGAAAATAAGGAGGATTGTGATTAGGCCATCAAACACTGAAAAGGGACCTGAGCATGTCATGTGGATTTAAGTATCTCTGTAATACATAGGATACTATTGCATTTGTTTGTTTTTCTTTTCTCCTTACAGCCAGAGCTTCCATTATTTGCAGAATTTCCATCAAAGCATTCCCAGTTTCCAGTGTGCTCTTTATCTCATCAGACTTTTGATGGTTATTTTGGAGAAATCAACAGCTTCCACTCAGAACAAAGAAAAAATTGGTGATGGGCCCAGATCCTTTTTTTTTTTTTTTTTAAATGAATAGGATTAATATCTCACACTTGTAAACTTGGGGCTTCCCAGGACATTTTTACATGTCAATCCCCGTATAACCTTGGACAGGCCCTCTTGCTATTCCAAGAAGGTCATTTTCCCAGAACAACCTGACTGATTGCTATTAACATTGCTTAGTCTGAATTTGATTAGACAAGCTATTCAGATAGTTTTCTCTTTGGCTTAAGTTTAGTCATGTTTTTCCTTTCTAAAAAAAAAAAAAATTATCTGAGACATTTAACAAAAAGAGATATAAACTATGAAGTTAATAGAGTTGGAGTAAAAGAGGATATCAGGGTCAAGTGTAAAAGAAATACTAGCCTCTTCCCTGGCCTTTTTCTTTAACTGTCTTTTATTATAGCTCATAGAAGGCAGCTCATCCTAGTTGGCATCACATCAGAAAGCCAGATAAAAATGCAAAACAAACCTTTATGTTTCCCTATTAATTAAAAGGGGAAGCTTTGGTCTGAATCTTGGAGGTGACCACTGCTGTTGGCCAGCCCAGGAGGAACAAGATTGGCCTTCCCACTGCCCAGCAGCATTCCGTTTATCTGTGTGTCTGTATTTATGTTCATGTTTGCATGTTTACGTTTCAGGATGGTGTTGGGGTAGGACATGTTGGGCCTTAGACAAATGAGTTTATGTCTGACAGAAGGGCCAGTGGAGCAGGAACATGACAGCTTTTTATAAATTGCTTGTTAGACTGGGAACTTCTTAGTAAATCTAAACTAATAATCCCTTTGACCAATAATCATATTGTAAAAGCCTGAAAAGCAAAAGTGAGGTCAAGTTCCCATATGTAAGATTTTATTTGTCTTTTCTAACAGCTTCCCTGGCCAGACTGTTCCTCTGTCGGGTGTGGCCAAGTGGGGAGAAAGAAAAGAGCCACATCTCTAATGACCAGCTCCATGCTTTGCTCTGGTAAGATGTTTGGTTTCTTCCAATGAGCCAAATAACGTTTTTCTATTTTGCTACTGTTGTTTGTCAGAGACTGACAAATGACCTTTTTTAGTGGAATTTGAAAACACTGGTAGGTTAAAAATGAACATAATTTGGAATACGTGGATCTTAAGATTCTCTAGTTCTGTTTTATACTGTTAGCTACTGCTTATTGTTAATTCAGATCATAAAGGAATTAGAGGAATCTGCAGTTGTTTTCTACTTTGTTAATCAATGGGTCAAACATTTGACTCTCAATGCAGTATCTACCTGGAGCACACAGATAGCGTTCTGAAGGCAATAGAGGAGATTGCTGGTGTTGGTGTCCCAGAACTGATCAACTCTCCTAAAGATGCATCGTCTTCTACATTCCCTACACTGACCAGGTAAGGGAGTTATCTCCTCCAGTTTTTTCTGTAAGATAGAATCATTATCAAGCCAGGCACAGTGGCTCACGCCTGTAATCCCAGCACTTTGGGAGGCTGAGGCAGGCAGATCACCTGAGGTCAGGAGTTTGAAACCAGCCTGGACAACATGGTGAAACCCTGTCTCTACTAAAAATACAAAACAGCCAGGTGTGGTGGCACATGCCTATAATCCCAGCTACTCAGGAGGCTAAGGCAGAAGAATTGCTTGAACCCAGGAACAGAGGGAGGTTGCAGTGAGCCAGGATCATACCATTGTACTCCAGCCTGAGCAACAAGAGCGAAACTGTCTCAAAAAAAAAAAAAAAAAAATCATAATCACACTGTCCAGTGTTTGTAGCTTCCGTGCAACTGCCTTACTCCTCCTCACCTAATTCTGATATACGTGGTAGATATAATCATTCATTCAATAAGGAGAGCCTGCTATGCATTCCTTTCAAGGGCTGTCAGCTAATACATGTCAGAGGACCTTGGTGGGTTTTAGGGGGTGGGAGGGGTGGGTTTGTTTGTTTGTTTGTTTTGAGAAAACTCTTGTCACCCAGGCTGGAGTGCAGTGGCACGATCTCGGCTCACTGCAACCTCCGCCTCCTGGGTTCAAGCGATTCACCTGCCCCAGTCTTTCAAGTAGCTGGGATTACAGGCGCCCGCCACCATACCCAGCTAATTTTTGTATTTTCAGTAGAGATGGGGTTTTACCATGTTGGCCAGGCAAGTCTTGAACCCGGCCTCTGGTGATCTGCCTGCCTTGGCCTGCCAAAGTGCTGGGATTATAGGCATGAGCAACTGAGAGGATCTTGTTGAGGAATGAATTTACAGTCTTCAAAGGCAATGAACATTTAGGTTTAGTCACCAAACTTCTCCTATCCATACTTTAATCCTTAAATTTGAGATTATTCCAATATTTTAACCATCTTGAGAACTGGGTGATCACATGTATGTCTCACTTAATGGGTTTGTGTCTCAGAATACCAATAGTTATCTTAACACTTGTAGCCTTTTCAGTTTATAAAGCACTTTCATTTTATCTCAGTTGATCCTTTGATAATTCTGTGAGGTTGGTATCATTGCCCCTATTTTATTGCTGAGGAAAATGAGAGCTAGGGAACTTCTCAAGCTTACACATGGAATAAAATAGACATAGAACCAGGACTCAAACTCAGACCTTCTCACTGTTACTTCACTGCTTTTTCCATACTACCATACTACTTCCTTTCATAAAGTTAACTCCATTGTTTGACAGGCCATCTTCTTAGGCTTATTACTGAATCCTTTTCCCTCCTCCATCCTCTTAGAAAGGACCCTAGAGAAAGGACATTTAGAGAGGTAGGGAAGGAAGCTACTTTTGGTTCCTGATTCTTCCCAGTTAGTTCTAAGCAGTGCATCATGATGTGGGCACGCATCCTTTTCCCCTCTTCTAGGCACAGTTTTGTTGTTTTCTTCCGTGTGATGATGGCTGAACTAGAGAAGACAGTGAAAAAAATTGAGCCTGGCACGGCAGCAGACTCGCAGCAGGTGAGTAAGATACAGCCACCCCAAGAAGTAGACTCTGGATTACTTGGAAGTTGCTGATTCTTCTGTTTCTTGCATCCAAGTTTTCTCCCAAGCTGTTTTATGTTTTTGTTTTGTTTTGACTTTCTGAGATTTAGGGTTTTTCCCAAAGAGTTCCTAGTTTAATTTCCTTTCCCTCTAGTTGGAGGTGAGGAATGGGCTCTCTTTTCCTTGGCTACTGTTCATTTTGCCTCCTGCTAACTGGCATGAGGTAAGTCAGCCTGTTTGAGATACTGTGGATCTTGGCAGCCTGCTAACCAGAACGGTGCTAGACTAGTAACAAAGGGCTAGCATAGGGAAGCAGAGAAGCTATAGCCAGTATATGTTTTTTCTTTTCTTCTTCTTTTTTTTTTTTTTTTTAAAGACAGGGTTTCACCATGTTGGTCAGGCTGGTCTTGAACTCTCCACCTCAGGTGATCCGCCCGCCTTGGCCTCCAGAGTGCTTGGATTACAGGCGTGAGCCACCACGCCTGGCCGGTTTTTCTTTTTTTTTTTTAAGACAGGGTATGAGTCTGACATTCAGGTTGGAGTGTAGTGGTATGAACTTGGTTCATTGCAATCTTTATCTTCTGGGCTCAGGTGATACTCCTACCTCAGCCCCTCCTACCTCAGCCTCCCGAATAGCTGGGACCGCAAGTGCACGCCACCATGCCCAGCTAGTTTTTCTATTTTTAGTAGAGGTGGAGTTTCGCCGTGTTGCTCAGGCTGGTTTCAAACTTTTGGCTCAAGCAGTCCTCCCACCCCAGCCTCCCGAAGTGCTGGGATTACAGGCATGAATGGCCAGTATGTGTTGCAATGGCTTTTACCCACTTGGGAATTGCTGAAGAGGAAACTTTTTAGAAAGTCTGTATCTATGAGGTATTCTAATGTTACTACAACATGTGCAGGCCTCAGAACCATCTTGTGGATGCACTGGTGCTACATCTCTTTGGAAGGATAATTGGCTTAAATCTCAGAATAGCTAAGTAATTCAAGAACTGTATCTTAGTGGGACTATAGTAAGGGAAGTATTTGGCTGTGACTCAGAGGTGCCCATATATTTGGCTGCTCCAGATTCATGAAAAGAAGCTCCTCTACTGGAACATGGCTGTTCGAGACTTCAGTATCCTCATCAACTTGATAAAGGTGAGTATGGAGGTTCCTTAACCCATCTCACCAAATCACTGCAGAAACCAAGTGTCCTGGCTTCCAGAATGGACTCTCCCTGCTCCTCTTCCCACTCTTCCTTGGGGCCTGCTCTCCCTGAGTCGTCGTCTTCCTTTGTCCCCCTACTCATCCTGGATAACCCCTTTTCTTAGTAGGCATTATTATTATTTATTTATCTATTTATTTTTTGAGATGGAATCTTACTCTATCACTGAGGCTGGAGTGCAGTGGCCTGATTTCGGCCCACTACAACCTCCTTTTTCCCAGGTTCAAGCGATTCTCCTGCCTCAGCTTCCCAAGTAGCTGGGATTACAGGCGTCTTCCACCATGCCTGACTAATTTTTTGTATTTTTTGCAGAGACAGGGTTTTATCATGTTGGCCAGGCTGGTGTTAAACTCCTGAGCTCAGGTGATCCGCCCACCTCGGCCTCCCAAAGTGCTGGAATTTCAGGCTTGAGCCACCACACCCGGCCAGTAGGCATTATTTAATGACTCCTTCTGTCTATAATTCCCTCACTTTTTCATCTTGCCTTGGGTCATCTATGATCTGAGCACATATTCCCTCTTCTAATCCTGAATGCCCTCGATCTTCTTTAAACACACTGTACTCTCACCCACTCAATCATGGTTTTGCTCTACTTATGCCCCCAGCCTGAAGTGTCCTTTCTTTCCCACCTCCACCTCTTTCATGCCCTTTTTTTCTTTTTCTTTTTTTTTTTTTTTTTTTTCCTGAGGCAGGGTCTCACTCTTGCCCAGGCTAGAATGCAGTAGGGTGATCACAGCTCACTGCAGCCTCAACCTCCTAGGCTCAAGAATCTTCCCACCTCAGCCTCTGGAGTAGCTGGGACTACAGGCACATGCAACCACACCCAGCTAATGTTTTATTTTTTGTAGAGACAGAGTCTTATTCTGTTGCCCAGGCTGGCCCCGAACTCCTAAGCTCAAGTGATCCACCAGCCTCAGCCTCCCAAAATGCTGGGATTACAGGCATGAGCCAGCATGCCTAGCCTCATTGAGTCTTTCTTAAGTCTTCAGATCAAGGTTTTGGACTTTGAATAATGCCATCTTCTCAACACCCCCAGTTAGAATCAGTTTGTTTCTCTTTGCTTGTCTCTTTCTTTTCTTGAACTTCAGTTGTGATGATTACTTTATTCTGCTTTGTAATATTAATTTAAATGTTGACATCCCTCCATTTTAGAATTCTCTACAGCACCCAAAGCTGTGCTTTGTGCAGTGGGAAAGAGGCTGGAGTGCCCAAAGGAGCAGATCTCAGCCTTGGTTTCTTTTCTTTCACCTCTTCAGGTATTTGATAGTCATCCTGTTCTGCATGTATGTTTGAAGGTGAGAGACTTACGGGTCCCTATTACATATTTATTCTTCCTGTGGATCACTCTAGAGAGGACCTCAGCTGAGATAAATTCCTCAATGTCTTGCCCATATGCCAGAGTTTCCAGAATCTATGCCAGTGTAGGGAAGACAATGGATACATTTTCCTACCCTAGATAGATGATTGGAGAAGCCAGTTTTCCTATGAATTTGAAAACTTTTGGTAAGAATCTTAGTAATAGGAGGGATGACTTCAAATGGAATCAAAAATCCATTTGATTATAAATAAGAAAATTAAAGTTTAGGAGCAGTAGTTACTTTCCCTGCCATTCCTTATCAGGCAACATGAAGGAAAGAGGAGTGGATGATACTTCTTTAAAGTCTGTGTGGTGGCCTTACAAATGTGGGATCTGATATCCTGATAACTGCAAACTTCTCTTGCGTGGGAATAGCCTGTATTAGCCCTAGATTTGATGGGAAGCCCAGTCGGAATGTTATGGGGAGAATGCTACTTCCCCACTCCTGAAGCTTCCATTCAAATGGATGGTGCCCCATTCTTGTTATCTACTAGTCTCTCTCTCCCTTGTTACTCTGTCCTGTTTAGTGTGGGAGATGGGTGAGTTGGAGAGAGGAGTGATTTATCTGATTGGGAAATTTGGAAATTGGTCATTTGCTTCCTTAGCTTTACCCAGTTTTTCCCTCTTGGGAGTAAGTTACCCTCAGATAGAGCTCCCCTCTGCTCTATGCTCTCACTCCTAAGCTGAGCAAGTTCCCTGTCCATTGACCGTATCTGTGGTAGATAAGTCTGCCTAATTCTGGGGGCTTAGTTAACAGGCCTATTTGATTTTTGTGTTAAGTTACATTCTCCAAATAAACCTTTTGGACCCTTCCCAGTTTGTTTTTTATATATATAAATAAGAAAATAAAGCCCTTGGGCTGGATGAGGCTGTTCTGCCTCAAAAAGGGGCCTTCCAGTGAGAGACCTCAGCTAGAGATAATGGTGTGTCTCTCTTCTTCAGTACGGACGTCTCTTTGTGGAAGCATTTCTGAAGCAATGTATGCCGCTGCTAGACTTCAGTTTTAGAAAACACCGGGTAAGAGCTAAGAGCAGACAACAAAGATATGCACTGAAGAGTTGCTTAGAAGATATGTCCATGGTGACTCCTGGGTGAGGCTGGGAGTGTTCTACCTGGGCTCCTCTGGTCTACTTCAGCTACAGCCAGAGATGCCCAAATAGGACTGAATATTCCAAAGTAGGCTGAACTACTGAGACTCACTCTGGATCAGACCCACCTTTCTACTTCTCCAAATCTGACGGTGGTTTTCCTTTCAGCACGATTTTATTGTGCTACTGTACTCTCAGGATGTCATGTATCACTGTGTCATTTGCTTATTCCTTTATGCTTCTGTAGATTAAAACACACAAAAAAAACTCATTTGTGTCATAAACCCTTTGCTGTGGTAATGAACAGTCCTGACACTTTTTTAGCCAGTGACAACCAGGACTAGAGTGGTGAAGTAAGGGCAGAAACAGATCATTTCCAATACATATTTAACAAATTGAACAAAACATTCACCATATTTGGTTGATCCCTCATAGCTCTGAAAGAGAAAGGGGAGGTGTTATTTTATCCTAATGTTGCATAAGGGAAAACAGACATGATAACCTATGTAAAACTGAAATGCAGGTCTTACAACTCTCAGATTTATACAAGGGACAGAAGTGGGAGAGTTGAGAATAAGGGGTAGCCTCCATTCTTCCTACTTGAGGACCAAATTAAGATGATTATCAGCATAGGCTGGAACCTGCAGAGTTTATCCTTTTTGGAGCTTTTGATTGCAAGGGTATCTTGCATCTGTGATAATTTCATAGAGCATATATAAACTTATTGGTTATAGGAAGATGTGCTGAGCTTATTGGAAACCTTCCAGTTGGACACAAGGCTGCTTCATCACCTGTGTGGGCATTCCAAGGTAAGAAGGGGAGCAGGTCCTATGAGCAGCCTGCCTTTTGGCTTAATCTGCAGTTGTTATTCGAGTATCCATGGGCTACTGTCCTGCTTCCTTTATATCTGGGAATGTGTCTGTCCAGAGGCAGGTTTTTGTGTGGTATGTGTGCGTGGGTGTGTGTGTGTAAAACCAAAGGCAGTTTATTCAGAGCATGTCCTTAGTTGCTGCTTGAGATTGGGCAGTCCTCTAGAGGGGAATTTTTGCATCTGAAATGTGACTCACACTCCAAAGCTCTTTTTCTCCTAGAAACTTCCTGGGTGAGAGAAATAGAATGCTGGTATATGTTTACTTCTACACAGTCCTCTAGGTGGGAAGTCTGTGTTATAAGTGATGACTCTGCAGGAGGCAGGAGGTGGCTCTAAAGCAGCCATCTTTAGAGACTTTCATCTGTGCTACTTTAAAGGAATGCATCTATGTCTTATGAGAACATCTTAGCATTAAAGGATTTTTCCACTTGAAGCCTTCTTATAGTTGATGGAGTATTGTCACGTTTTGTCTGAATGAACACAGAACCTGAAAGTTCTACAGTCATTGGCAGACCAGAGGATTCTTCAGTCCAGTTTCTGTTACTTACTTTCTACCCTTATTCTTAAATTTAGAAGGTGTTGAACAGTGATTTTTTTTTTCTTTTTGAGACATAGTCTCACTCTGTTGCCCAGGCTGGAGTGCAATGGCGCGGTCTCTGCTCACTGCAACCTCCGCCTCCCAGATTCAAGCGATTCTCCTGCCTCAGCCTCCTGAGTAGCTGGGATTACAGGTGCCCTCTACCATGCCTGGCTAATTTTTGTATTTTTAGTAGAGACGGGGTTTCACCATCTTGGCTATGCTGATCTTGAACTTCTGACTTTGTGATCCGCCCGCCTCAGCCTCCCAAAGTGCTGAGATTACAGGCGTGAGCCACCATGCCAGGCCTGAAAAGTGAATTTTTAAGTTTTCTCTTAAACAGGGCTACTCTCTATTGTTTAATATCGGTATAATATATATTCAAGAACATTTTAGGTAAATTCATTAATGATCGACCAGTAAGAGCTTATGAAGAGGAACTAGAGGTATTGGTAGTATGTTTTCTAGGCTTTCAATTCTTTAGCTACCATTCTCTTTGGATTAGTCTGCCAAACTACTCCTGTTTGATGGAACATACCTTTGGCCCATGTTGGCAGGACTTAACGTTCTTATTCAATATTCAAAAGTATCTATAGGAAATGTGAAGGCATGATAATAAACTCACAAAAGACAGATGTTGTTTGTTTCCATCCAGATTCACCAGGACACAAGACTCACCCAACATGTGCCTCTGCTCAAAAAGACCCTGGAACTGTTAGTTTGCAGAGTCAAAGCTATGCTCACCCTCAACAACTGTAGAGAGGCTTTCTGGCTAGGCAATCTAAAAAATCGGGACTTGCAGGTAAGCCTTGGGCCCTGCCAGTGACAATCCCCCACTGTCATTCTTTGTGATAACATCAAATGGTATGTAAGGCAGGCTGCACTCCTTGTCTTAGGTAGCAAGGCACCAAAACATGCCATTGATATAAACAGTGGCTCTGAGATAAAGGAGCCAGAGCAAAAACCTCTCTCCATAGCCAGAGGGGCTCCTTTAAGCCCCACTGAGGGTAGATTCATAATAACATTTTTGTATAGGGACAAACACTTCTTTTGTTTAGTTATTTTTTTCCCCTAAGCCAGTCTGTCTTATTCCTGAAATTACAAATTAATCTCTAATTTTAACTAATGAGCATTTCACTTGTCTGATTAGCTGAAATCTTGTGTTACTTATGCTACTACTTTGGAGTTACAGCATTTTTCAGATAAGGTAATATAAGCCCTTTTCTTTCATGCTTATAGTATCTGAGTTTTCTAGTAAGTTATATATGAAAGATATAAAATAGCACCACAGAGAATTAGCTTCCTTTCTTCACATCAGCCTTTTGAGGTAGATACTGTTGTTTCTGTATGAAAATTGAAGCTAGAAGTTAAATAATTTACCTACTGTTATTCAGCAATAAATGCGTGGAGTCAGGGTTTGAGTCCAAACAGTCCTAATCCAGAGTTGATGTTCTTAAACCACTTCACGGTACTGCCCTTTAGCCTCCGCATGGCCATTCGTGGTTGGTGTGATGGTGCTTATATACCTTAAGGTATTTGGGAAATTTTAGAACTATGTTCAGCAATAACTTAGAGTCACCAATACAATCTAGCCTTGTAAAATCTAGTTGTGATACTAGCATACAAAGATGAACCTTTTGTTCCATTACTGTGTCAGAGCCACAGGCATCTCAGAAACCTGGAGTTGAGTGTCCCTTCTCTAGATACTGAATCACAAGTCGGTATCCATGTTTGACTGTGTTTGGAATGGCTAAAATATCTTCCTTTGTATTGCCTATAAACTCAGCCTTCTCTCCTGATCCCTAAATGTGATCATTATAACCCACAATTTTTCTTTGTCCATTCACATTTAGGGTGAAGAGATTATTTCCCAAAATTCCCAGGAGAGCACAGCAGATGAGAGTGAGGATGAGGTATCATCCCAGGTCTCCAAGAGTAAAGCCACTGAGGTATCTCTGCAAAAGGCACCAAAGTCTGGCACTGATGGTTGCATTTTGTTAATTGTTCTAAGTTGGTGGAGTAGAACTTTGCCTACTTATGTTTATATCAAATACTTCTATCCCATTTTCATTCCCTCCATAAAAGCTTCTGTGCTTATATAATTTTTGTGGGACCCAGAAAAAACAACCACACAATCTTAGAATCGCTCCTGAGTATCTCAAGTTATGGCATTTATTACGGAGTTGACAATTCTCTACATTATAGCCTCTCATTTTCCATGAATTCATATCTGAAACCATTTTAGAAGGGAGAAAAGAAGTCATTAAAGTATTTACTGAGGGTTGAGAAGAATGAGTTAAACCATTTAAACACATTTGAAACATACAAAAATAGAAATCTGAAAGCCAAAGCAGAGTCAGAAGCTGACACCTTAGAGAACTGAAATAAAAATAGAAGTCTTACTCTTTTTTGTGGTACAGATGCTTTTGAGAATTTAAAGAAAACTAAATAAAAATGTATACATGGCTGTCACAGTGGCTTATGCCTGTAATCCTGGCACTTTGGGAGGCCAGGGCAGGAGGTTTGCTTGAGCCTGGGAATTTAAGACCAAGCTGGGCAACAACATAACAAGACCCTATCTCCACATAAAATGAAAGCCGGGCGTGGTGGCTCATGCCTGTAATCCCAGCACTTTGGGAGGCCCAGGTGGGAGGATCATGAAGTCAAGAGATCGAGACCATCCCGGCCAGCATGATAAAACCCCATCTCTAGTAAAATAGAAAAAAATTAACTGGGCATGGTGGCACGTGCCTGTGGTCCCAGCTACTCGGGAGGCTGAGGCAGGGGAATCACTTAAACCTGGGAAGTGGAGGTTGCAGTGAGCCAACATGGTGCCACTGCACTGCACTCTAGCCTGGCAACAGAGTAAGACCCCATCTCAAAAAAAAAAAAAAAAAACTAAGCCGGGCGCGGTGGCTCAAGCCTGTAATCCCAGCACTTTGGGAGGCCGAGGCGGGTGGATCACGAGGTCAAGAGATCGAGACCATCCTGGTCAACATGGTGAAACCCCGTCTCTACTAAAAATACAAAAAATTAGCTGGGCATGGTGGTGCGTGCCTGTAATCCCAGCTACTCAGGAGGCTGAGGCAGGAGAATTGCCTGAACCCGGGAGGCGGAGGTTGCGGTGAGCCGAGATCGCGCCATTGCACTCCAGCCTGGGTAACAAGAGCGAAACTCCGTCTCAAAAAAAAAAATGTAAAATAAAGCCAGGCGCGGTGGCTCACGCCTGTAATCCCAGCACTTTGGGAGGCCGAGGCGGATGGATCATGAGGTCAAGAGATTGAGACCATCCTGGCCAATATGGTGAAACCCCGTCTCTACTAAAATTACAAAAATTAGCTGGGCATGGTGGCACGCACCTGTAGTCCCAGCTACTTGGGAGGCTGAGACAGGAGAATCACTGGAACCTGGGAGGCAGAGGTTGTGGTGAGCCGAGATTGCTCCACTGCATTCCAGTCTGGGCGATAAAGCGAGACTCCATCTCAAAAAAAAAAAAAAAAAAAAAGTGTACGTTTATAAAATTTTGTTACAATTCAGGTAGGTTATAGACACCAAAAAGCTCAGATTTAAGAACCACTGCTGTGGGGCCTCCCTGTAATACAATTTGAGTCTGATGCAGAACAATCATTTAATATAAAAAGTCTGGCCTGGTGGGGTGGCTCCCACCTGTAATCACAGTACTTTGTGAGGCTGAAGTGGGAGTATTGCTTAAACCCAAAAATTCAAGACCAGCCTGAGATCTCATCTCTACAAAAAAATTTTTTTTTGGACTAGCCAGGCATGGTGATGCATCCTGTGGTCCCTGTACTCAGGAGGCTGAGATGGGAGGGTTGCTCAAGCCCAGGAGGTGGAGGCTGCAATGAGCCATCATCACACACCAGCCTGGATGACAGAGTGAGACCCTGTCCCAAAAAAAAGCCCTTTATTTACATGGTCTCCAGTTTTGTTTGTTTAATATACACCTTCTACCTTTTTCTTAGAGAATTTGAGGCAGGCAATATCCTTAGTTTGGTACTTTAAGCAAATCTCTCATACTAGAATTTTAAGCCAGACAATTTTTGTGCTGGATTCCTGTTGAGATGCACCAGCACTACTTCTTCCTTCTTCCTTCTTCCTCCTCCTCCTCCCTCCTCCCCCCCCCCCCCCCCCCCCCTTTTCTTTTTTTTTTTTTTTTTTTTTTTTTTGGCTGCTGCTGTTGTTGAGATGGAGTCCCACTCTGTTGCCCAGGCTGGAGTGCAGCGGTGCAATCTTGGCTCACTGCAACCTGCATCTCCCAGGTGAAATAGCTGGGATTACAGCCATTTTTCTCTGCGCCTGGCCACACCAGCACTTTTAATAAATATTTCATTCTATACATGCAGTAGAGCTGGAGGACCATGGCTTGTTTAAAATTAGGCAAATTGGTCCTGGCACGGTGGCTCACACCTGTAATCCCAGCACTTCGGGAGGCCAAGGCGTGTGGATCACCTGAAGTCAGGAGTTTGAGACCAGCCTATCCAACAAGGAGAAACCCTGTCTCTACTAAAAATACAAAAACTAGCTGGGCATGGTGGAACTCGCCTGTAATCCCAGCTACTTGAAAGGCTGAGGCAGGAGAATCACTTGAACTTGGGAGGCGGAGGTTGCAGTGAGCCAAGATCACCCCACTGCGCTCCAGCCCTGGGTGACAAGAGTGAAATTTTATCTCAAAAAATAATAGTAATATATCCTGAGAGTGACAGTGTAAAAAAAGAAAGATAATAATAATAAATAAAATTATGCAAATTGGTTAGGTTGCAAATGGCATCAGTCAGTATTAAAATGACCAATCTCCCTCTCTGGTCTTGGCTTACAGTTCCTAATATCAAGAAAAACAAATTTATTTACAAATGGTGTAAAGTCTATCATTAGTTTTAATAGTGATAATAGTACAGTTGTGTATCCCCTGGGAGCTGTATTACCCAGAGCAGTGACCTAAAATACTTATTTGTTCTCCCTTAGGATGGTGAAGAAGAGGAATTAAGTGCTGGAGAAAAGGAGCAAGATAGTGATGAGAGCTCTGACGACTCTGATTAGACCCCAGACAGATTTTTGTTCCCTTCTGTTTCTCTGCGATCCTCTGACCTTTTGTGTTTAGAGTTTGAAATCCACTGTTTGCCTTTCTTACTGGAAGCATCCTATTTTGTTCCTTTTTTTTTTTTTAGACGGAGTCTCACCCTGTCGCCCAGGCTGAAGTGCAGTGGCGTGATCTCAGCTCACTGCAACCTCCGTCTCATGGGTTCAGATGATTCTCCTGCCTCAGCTTCCTGAGTAGCTGGGACTATAGGCACATGCCACCACACCCAGCTAATTTTTGTATTTTTTGAAGAGACGAGGTTTCACCATATTGGCCAGGCTGGCCTCGATCTCCTGACCTCATGATCCACCCGCCTCAGCCTCCTAAAGTGCTGGGATTACAGGCGTGAGCCACTGCGCCAGGTCCTATCTTGTTCTTAAAGTGAGGGCTTTATTAACTTAATTGTGGATATCATGGATTGCCTAACATCATCACAATCCCTGGATCAAGATTCTAATATAGCATTATTTATTGGTTTGGATAAACCCAGACTTGCTACACTGCAGAGTACAATCTCTTGAGTCATTATTCTGGACTTAGGGAGCTAGTTTTGAAACTGATTTATTCTAGAACTTAGGCTTGTACCAGTTTTACAAATAAATTCTAAGTTCTGCCTCAGCTGCCTCATTTATCTTTCTGGATTTGCTTCTTTGTTCAAGAATTAGGTGAAGTTGAATTGAGATTTGTGCAGAGAAATTATGGAGACTGGTGCTAACATAGTTCTGATTAAAATCACGTCTCCTATTGTAAGAACCAACTTCATTTGAGATGAGATATATCTGATCTTTCTGGAAGATTGACTTGAACTTTTTTTGAGACAGAGTCTCACTCTGTCGCCCAGGCTAGAGTGCAATGGCACAATCTTGGCTCACTGCAACCTCTGCCTCCTGGATTCAAGCAGTTCTCCTGCCTCAGCCTCCTGAGTAGCTAGGACTGCTGGCATGCACCACCATGCCCTGCTAATTTTTGTATTTTTTAGTAGAGATGGGTTTTCACCATATTGGCCAGGCTGGTCTCAACTCCTGACCTTGTGATCCTCCCGCCTCGGCCTCCCATAGCATGATTACAGGCATGAGCCACCACACCTGGCCAACTTGAACTTCCTGTCAATGCCCAAAGAAAGTCAAAAGGAATGTTTTGGCTGCTTTTTAAATTTTTTTTTTTATTGGTGTGTTAGTGTAAGATCAAAAATAAAAAAGCATCACATACTCATGTTGACATTGTACATAAAATGTTTTATTTCCATATTCTGAGTTATACCTAACACAGTTATAAGAATGCTACAAAGGCCAGCTACAGTGGTTCTTGCATTTAATCCCAAACACCAGGGGATTGCTTCAGCCCAGGGGTTCGAGACCAGCTTGGACAACATGGTAAAGCCCCATCTCTTAAAAAAAAAAAAAAAAAAAAAAATACTAAAATTAGCCAGATGTGGTGGCCCAGCTACTCAGGAGGCTGAGGTGGGAGGATCACTTGAGCCTGGGAGTTTGAGGCTGTGGTGAGCCAAGACCATGCCACTGCACTCCAGCCCAGGTGACAGAATGAGACCTGTCTCCAAAAAACAATGCCACAAAATTACTTGTAGCTTATTAGAAATAGAACATTAGGAGTGCATTTCAGCTAAAATGGAGACACTCATTAGCTCCATGTAGCCTATCAGAAAGCCTAGTTTCAATGCTGCTACCAAGATTTTTCTTGCCAGGCTGTAAGTATTGTTTAATATCAGTATTTCTACCCACCTTTGTATACTCCAGTATCCAGTGGTATTAGGGTGTGGTTGGTTAGGAGTTTTTTGTTTGTTTGTTTTTAATTTTTATTGTTTTGGTGGAGGGAGGTTTTTTGGTTGGTTGGTTTTTGGTTTGGTTTGGTTTGGTTTTTTGAAATGGAGTCTTGCTCTGTTGCCCAGGCTGGAGTGCAATGGCATGATCTCGGCTCACTGCAACCTCCACCTCCCAGGTTCAAGCGATTCTTCTACCTCAGGCTCCCAAGTATCTGGGATTACAGGCGCCTGCCAGCACACCCTGCTAATCTTTATATTTTTAGTAGAGGCAGAGTTTCACCATGTTGGCCAGGCTGGTCTTGAACTCCTGAGCTCAGGTGATCTGCCCTCCTCGGCCTCCTAAAGTGCTAGGATTACAGGAGTAAGCCACTGTGCCCAGCCGGGAGGTTGTTTTTAAACGAATCCTTGACCTATATATAGATTTTTTTTTTACATCCTCTGGTACATAGAAATCCATACATCTTTCTCCTCAGCACCCCTTTCCCCGCCAAGTCACTGTGGTCTCAGGTGTTTACATGAGTTCACACTAGGCTCATTGGTTAATATTATTTCTTTAATGGTTATCACATGTACATGTCAATGCTAGTTTGACTCAAAATCGTTCAACTTTATAATGGAAATTTTCTCCCTTGTTCTGTATCATTGGTCCTTTTTTGGAGGGGAAGGGATATAAGGGGCTCCTGAATCACCACTGCCCGACAAAAGCAAGACAGCTGGGGCAGTGTCACAGTTTCATTTATGTGGACAGGGTTCTGTAAGCTTCAGGTGCATACATACCAAAGGGCATGGTATGAAGAAATGGGGATCAAATGAGGACCCTTTACTTGGAGTGCTGCAAGGCAAAGGTACACTTTTTGTAAGTTGCATACAGCAAGAGGATAGAGCGCAGCATCTGTTTGCACATAGTCACTGTCATCTGAATTTGAGGTTCCTTAAGTCCAATGGGCCACTGGTGCTCCCTGCTAATGATTTTACAAAAGGCTGACTTGTCTGAAACTCTGAAAGTCCCAGTCCACTTTGGTGGCTGAGCTGTGATAACCCTGCCAAAGACAGAATCTACTCCACTGAGGCGTATGGGCTGGGGCTTCCTGACCAGTCCTTTGTTGTTCATGTTTCGCAACTCTGATGTGTGGCAGGGTAACTTGGGACTCAATCCAGATTCCAGACTGTCTAGGACTAGAGTGACCTCTTGAAAGCACAGCTGCACTTCTAGGTCAGACGGTGTGTGTGGGAAGCAGGGGGAGGCCCTAAAGGGGTGCTTGGAGGAAGGTGTAGGTGTTGTGTGCCGCAGCCATTGGAAGCTCTCGTCCAGTGGGGTCCATGGTGACCAAAGCTGGTATCCTGCCATTGACAGTCCTAAAGGAGAGAAATCAGAACATGGAATTTCCCTGGCATACTTTTCGTGAGGGTATGGCCTTTCAAATTCCCATCTCTGTCTTACTATTGACATAAACTTAATCTGTAGTTCCCATGAATAGATTCCAACAGGTGTTAGGATATTCTTAATTTTTTGAGACAGAGTCTCTCACTCAGGCTGGAGTGCAGTGGCGAGATCTCAGCTCACCACAACCTCTGCCTCCTGGGTTCAAGCAATTCTTCTGCCTCAGCCTCCTGAGTAGCTAGGATTATAGGCACTCGCCACCATGCCCAGCTAACTTTTGTATTTTTGAGTAAAGACAGGGTTTTGCCATGTTGGCCAGGCTGATTTCGAACTCCTGACCTCAAGTGATCCACCCATCTTGGCCTCCCAAAGTGCTGGGATTATAGGCATGAACCACCACACCCAGCCTGGATGTTAGTAATTCTAATAAAGGAAGTAGGGAACGATTACAAGTATTGAATCTGACCACTGCTATGTGTACTAAAACTTACTTTTTCACAAGCCTTTGGAAGTAGGTCTTAACCCATTTTATAGATAAGGAAGTGGATTTGTCTGAAATGAATATCCCAGTCCAGTGTTAGGACCCATGCTGTGTTGTTAGCTGCTAATGACAGAACCTGTATCTTCTGGGGTGACAGAAGCTTCTGGGACTTCATGATGAGACCTTATTACTTGAGATTAGAAGAAGCTCAGAAAAGTATGTCTCAAAAATATTTGTGGCCAGGCACACTGGCTCACGTCTGTAATCCCAACACTTTGGGAAGCTGAAGCAGGCGGATCACTTAAGGTCAGAGTTCCAGACTAGCCTGGACAACTTGGTGAAACACTGTCTCTACTAAAAATGTAAAAATTAGGCTGGGTGCAGTGGCTCACACTTTGGGAGGCCAAGGTGGGTGGATCACGAGGTCAGGTGTTCAAGATCAGCCTGGTCAAGATGGTGAAACCCCATCTCTACT
This sequence comes from Sapajus apella, assembly GCF_009761245.1. Lineage (NCBI taxonomy): Eukaryota > Metazoa > Chordata > Mammalia > Primates > Cebidae > Sapajus > Sapajus apella. The sequence continues at coordinate 198,152 of NW_022437153.1, forward strand.
AAAAATACAAAACTTAGCCAGGCATGGTGTCAGGAGCCTGTATAATCCCAGCAACTCAGGAGGCTGAGGCAGGAGACTTGCTTAAACCAGGGTGGCAGAGGTTGCAGTGAGCTGAGCTCAAGCCACTGCACTACACCCTGGATAACAGAGTGAGACTCCATCTCAAAAAAAAAAGTACAAAAATTAGCCAGGCCTGGTGTCGCACACCTGTAGTCCCAGCCATGTCTCGGGAGGCTGAGGCATTAGAATCGCTTTAATTCAGGAGGTGGAGGTTGCAGTGAGTTAAGATCGCAGCACTGCACTCCAACCTGGGCAAAAGAGCAAGACTCAATCTAAAAAAAAATTTGTGAGGTTCTCAATGTATGAACCCTGGACTAACAGCTTAAACATCATTTGGGAACTTGGAGAAATGCACGTTTTGGGGGCCCCCCTCAGACAAACAGAAACAAACTCCAAGTGGGGCCCAGCAATCTGCATTTATATAAGCCCTCCAGGGGACTCTTGCATTGTCTATTGTGAGAATTTCTTATGCTATTCCTTTCAATCAGCTCCAGCTTTCACTGTTCATTACTGAAATCATCTCCTGGCCCAAAAGCCCTCTGCATTTTCTAGCATAAGGGAGCAACTTGCAGACCCCTGGGCTATTTATATACCACCTCAGAAGAGCTACACCAGGCTGAGCATGGAAAACTTTTCCAAAGTCCAGTCAAAAAATTATGAAAGATTTTTGTTTCTCTAGGTGTGGGTGTTTTTTTAAAATTTGTTTTTCTGTTTTGTTTTCCTTCTATGGAAGACCTAATTGTTCCATAAGACCTTAATTTTCTTTTTCTTTTGAAGATTAAAAAGGGCTGTGAGGATATTGCTAACTCAAAATTTATCTGAGTAAAATTCGAACTTTCCATCATTCTCCTTCAACGTTGCCAGTATATAAGAAGTTTTACTGAATTCAGAAGCCAATTTTTTTAGCACCTACCTTTTATGTTAGTGGGCATAGCAGGTCCCCTTTCTTTCTAGCCAAGTGTATTTCTCTGCCCCTTCTTTTCCCACAGAAGATAGAAGCAGATAGATCTCATCCTATCCAGTAAATGCTCCAGAAATACTGTGAAAATTTTGACACCTTCACCACCGTTTGTGAGATAGAAAAGCTCATTTTAAAAAAAGAACTATTGACTGGGCACAGTGGCTCATGCCTGTAATCCCAGCACTTTCGGAGGCTGAGGCAGGTGGATCACTTGAGGTCAGGAGTTTGAGACCAGCCTGGCCAACATGGTGAAACCCTGTCTCTACTAAAAATACAAAAACTAGCTGGGTGTGGTGGTGCACGCCTGTAATCCCAGCTACTCAGGAGGCTGAGGCAGGAGAATCACTTGAACCCAGGAGGCGGGGGTTTGCAGTGAGCCATTGCACCCCAGCCTTGGCGACAGAGCAAGACTGCCTCATTTAAAAAAAAAAAAAAAAAAAAAAAAAAACTGTTGGTGACATTTCAGACCAGAAGACCTGCCCCTGATAATGGTTAGTATAGGGGGATTTGTTGATTTTCTCCAACTAGTATGTTTCTCGTGATCTATGCAGGCTCTTTGCAAATTACTGAGTGTTCAAATATCTGGGCTGTTTTAGAATGAGAAAGGGACAACCAAGGGACAGTTATCTATTCCAAACAGCTTGTGAAAGGCTTCTGGTGCTTGATAACTTGACCTTCAGAGCACACCCAAGAGAGGGACTACTCTGGTACACCACCATGACAAGGTGTGTAGAAGGTATGAATGCTGCCAAGCATATGACCAAAAAAAGTATTTAATACCAGGATCCTTTTCTTGCCACATCTTCTTCTTTTTTTTTTTTTTTTTTTTTTTTTTTTTTGAGACGGAGTTTCACTCATGTTACCCAGGCTGGAGTGCAATGGCGCGATCTCGGCTCACCGCAACCTCCGCCTCCTGGGTTCAGGCAATTCTCCTGCCTCAGCCTCCTGAGTAGCTGGGATTACAAGCACGCACCACCATGCCCAGCTAATTTTTTGTATTTTTAGTAGAGACGGGGTTTCACCATGTTGACCAGGATGGTCTCGATCTCTTGACCTCGTGATCCACCCGCCTCGGCCTCCCAAAGTGCTGGGATTACAGGCTTGAGCCACCGCGCCCGGCTCTTGCCACATCTTCTAAGAGGAAATAGAGGCAGAAGTATAAGGCTTTATCACAGCCGGGCGCGGTGGCTCACCCCTGTAATCCCAGCACTTTGCGAGGCCAAGGCAGGCAGATCACGAGATCGGGAGTTTGAGACCAGCCTGACCAACATGGTGAAACCCTGTCTCTACTAAAAATACAAAACATTAGCCGGGCATGGTAGGTGCGCCTGTAATCCCAGCTACTCCAGACGCTGAGGCAGGAGAATTGCTTGAACCCGGGAGGCAGAGGTTGCAGTGAGCCGAGACCCAGCCATTGCACTCTAGCTTGGGCAAGAAGATTGAGACTCTGTCTCAAAAAAAAAAAAAAAAAAAAAAGGAGGGGGGAAGGGCTTTGTCAAATGTCCAGCCTAGGTCGGGGCACGGTGGCTCAGGCCTCAGGCCTGCAATCAACACTTTGGAGGCCGAGGCAGGCAGATCACTTGAGGTCAGGAGTCAGTCTAAATATTCGGCAGAACCAACATAGGGCGGGAGGGCTTCTAAACCTAGGGCCCTGCACCACTTCACACAAAGTTTAAAGATGGTTCACCCCATTCCCCACCGCCCAGAAGTCACTCTGAACTACTGCAGAAGGGCTTGAACCTACGAACTCTGCTCAGGCTGCTCAATAGGTCCCATATAGGGAACACCCGATTCTCCTGGCCAAAAACTTTTCCCCTTCACACCGCACTTCCAGTTTCAAGGAACCCCATCTCTTGATTTCCCCACCTGGGAAACCCGGCAGGCGATAGCGCCAAAGTGCAGCTGAGGTCGTGAACTGTAAATGGAGATCCCTAGGGTCCGGAGCTGCCCAAAAGAGTGCAAGAGGCTCCCACTCCCCGCCAGAAGAAGGGGTCCCTACCCGGGGGCAGGGACCAGACGGTTCTGGCTGAGGCGGAGGAGACGGTGGGAACCCCAGCCCAGCCCCACCATCCAGGCCTGGGATTCACGGGGCTGAATTCTGAGGGTCGCACGCTCCACAGTGGCGGCCGCTGTTTCGTGGCGCCCTTTCTCCGCCTGGCGCCTGGCAACCGCCTTTGTGACCCAGGACCGCGGGGGAGCCCGAGCCGAGGCGCCCTGCTGGGAAGCGTCAGGGCCACACTCCCCCAACCCACCTCATTGGAATGCCTTGTCCAGGACTCGGGCTTCAAGAGAGCTGGTTTGAATCCTGTCCCCTCCATTGTCCTCCTCCCCACCGCGCCACACCTGTGTGCCTTTGATCAAGTCACAGAGAACAGGCGACCCCTACTTCAAAGGCTTTGGTCAGGAGTCTGCATAAAAGTCCCAGGGCCTGTAGTTAGTGTTAAAAATTAGTCCCAATTCATCACACTCTGCTTAGTGGGTACTCAGGCAGAGTGACCCAGAGCCCTACCAGGTTTTGTTGCTCTATTTGAATGATCCCAGTGCAAGGAAAGAGAATTAATAAATGTTCACCTGTCAAGAGCAGGAGAAAATGCACGTCTTCCCTTGATTTTCAGACAGAACACCTTTCTCAGCCTTCTATTTAACCTCAGAGCACCTGTAATCCCAGCTATCTGGGTGGCTGAGACGGATAGACTGCTTGAGCCCAGGAGTTCAAGACCAGTCTGGGCAACATAGCAAGGCGCCTGGCTCAAAAAGAAAATAAATAATCTCGAAAGAATGATTTTGTCTCATTCTTACAATGCTGAAATACTGACACTTTTGCTGTATTAGCGAAGGAGTGATTTGACAACTTTGTAATCATCACTTAAAATAATGACCCTGAATGGCTGAGGGAAGGGAGGAGTCTACCCAGCTGACATCTGTATTCCCAGTACCTGGCTATTGCAGTGTCTGGCAGTGTGCAGTATTTGTGGCGGGAAGTAACTAATGGCCTACTTGCCCTTCCTTTGTACACCCAGAATCACCCTTGCATTTTACAAACTACAGAATACACACCACAAATAAGACTTGTCACCTTTTGTCTGGTTCTTTGAGTAAAGCTGATGGAGAGAGATTGAGGGCCTGAGAATAGGGTCAGGCCAGATTCTGATTTAGAAGACCAGAGAGTCATTAGGTACTTGTCAAAAACTGTCAAATGCCCACTGTGTGTGCATGTGCACCTTAGGGGAGGAGAGGTAAATGGAGAAGAGTTTGGAGGGGTGTCAGAAAATGAAGAAAGGGGCAGAGAATAGTGACACTTGGAAGGGACACAAATGATTTTGAATTAAAAAACTTCATTTTTTTCCCCTTTTTTTTTTTTTTTTTTTTTTTTTTTTTAAGACAGAGTCTCACTCTGTCGCCCAGGCTCATTGCAACCTCTGCCTTCCAGGTTCAAGCGATTCTCCTGCCTCAACTCCTGAGTAGCTAGGATTACAGGCATGCACCACCACACCAGACTAATTTTTGTATTTTTAGTAGAGACGAGGTTTCACCATGTTGGTCAGGCTGGTCTTGAACTTCTGACATCAGGTGATCTGCCTGTCTCGGCTTCCCAAAATGCTGGGATTACAGACATGAGCCACTGTGCCCGGCCTTTATTTAGTTTTTAATCGCACAGTGGTGGTTTTTTGTTTGTTTGTTTGTTTGTTTTAGATGGAGTCTTGCTCTGTTGCCCAGGATGGAGTGCAATGGCCCCTCTCA
>NW_022437153.1:203313-207626 GCF_009761245.1 Sapajus apella
GCTGGCTTACGCCTGTAATCCCAGCACTTTGGGAGGCCGAGGCGGGTGGATCATGAGGTCAAGAGATCGAGACCATCCTGGTCAACATGGTGAAACCCTGTCTCTACTAAAAATACAAAAATTAGCTGGGCATGGTGGCATGCGCCTGTAGTCCCAGCTACTCGAGAGGCTGAGGCAGGAGAATTGCTTGAACCCAGGAGGTGGAGGTTGCAGTGAGCCGAGATCACACCATTGCACTCCAGCCTGGGTAACAAGAGTGAAACTCCGTCTCAGAAAAAAAAAAAAAAAATTGTTGGATAGATAAGGCTTCATACTGTTATAAGAATTTGTACAGGCCAGGCACAGAATTTGTATGTGGCTCATACCTGTAATCCCAGCACTTCGGGAGGCCGAGGTGGGCAGATCACCTGATGTCAGGAGTTCAAGACCAGCCTGACCAACATGGTGAAATCCTGTCTCTACTAAAAATACAAAAATTAGTTGGGTATAGTGATGGGCGCCTGTAATCCCAGCTACTCGGAAGGCTGAAGCAGGAGAATCACTTGAACCAGGGAGGTGGAGGTTGCAGTGAACCGAGATCGTGCCATTGCACTCCAGCCTGGGTGACAAAGTGATTTGTCAAAAAAAAAAAAAAAAAATAGAATTTGTACAACAGTCCTCTGTGCAGTCTGCCCAGCTCTAAGGGACGTGTGCCATTCACCATCACCTCCAAGTCTGATATCCTGCTCCATATGGAAAACCAGAATGTGGTCTGTATCATGTAGTGCTCAACATTCTGGTTGCACTGTTCAGGGATTCTCATGACAATAGCCACATTTACTCTGCCAAAAGCTGATTCAATGCTTTCAAAGCAGGCAGCAACGGTGCTATCGTGCACATGCCGTCTCCACCCTTCTATGATGTCTCAGTTACGTTTATTGTGGCACAAATATGGTGTCACAAAGTGTTAGCAGGAATTTGAAATACTGACCTAATAGGCCCAGCTGTGCCGATAATGGTCCAAGTGCATATGACTGCAAAGGAAGCTCAAATGACCAGGCTTAATGCAAGCGCTAAATTTCTTCGAGCTTTGATTCCACATTGATTCTTATACCTGAAGTCATCAATGAGATCCCAAGTTCTGTGAAGTGTATGACCAACTCAAAGTGAAGACAGGGGCTGGGCGCAGTGGCTCATGCCTGTAATCCCAGCACTTTGGGAGGCCGAGGCAGGTAGATCACTTGAGGTCAGGAGTTCGAGGCCAGCCTGGCCAACATGGCAAAACCCAGCCTCTACCAAAAAAAATGCAAAAATTAGCCAAGCGTGGTGATTCAGGCCTATAATCCCAGCTACTTGGGAGACTAAGGCAAGCAAATTGCTAGAACCCAGGAGGCAGAGCTTGCAGTGAGCCGAGATTGCACCACTGCACTCCAGCCTGGGTGACAGAATGAGACTCTGTCTCAAAAAAAAAAAAAAGGTGAAGACAGGGACCTGGTTTCGCTATGTTGACTGTAGCGCTCCTTGTTGCACCAACAACATTCCCAAAGCTGGCCTCTGCAGCCCTATGTCACTCATCAGAAACAATTCCTACAGTGAAAAACTATCATGCTAGCAAACCCATAACCGGAGGACTGTCTGACAGCAAGTTCTGTAAAGCATTTAGGAAAAGGCTCCTGAAGTCCACAGGAACCATCTTCACTCAAGAACAGCATCATATCCTTGAGTCATTTGGAATTACAGGGGAGATTCTGGAACAGGTGTACAGGAAGTCAAGCAAAAGGACAAGACTTGAGTCTGACTTGTCCATGGAAGATGATCATTTAAAAAATTGTTGGATAGTTTTCTGCTGTCTGCATAATAAGAAAATATAAACTGATCCTGAGTGCATGCTTTACGAAGAGCTAGGCATTGTGCTTAGTGTTTTATTTATACTTTCTCACGTAATCCTCCAACAATCCTAATTCATCAGTGTTGTTACCCTTGAATTACACATAAAGAAACCAAAACTCGGCCGGGCGCGGTGGCTCAAGCCTGTAATCCCAGCACTTTGGGAGGCCGAGGCGGGTGGATCACGAGGTCAAGAGATCGAGACCATCCTGGCCAACAAGGTGAAACCCCGTCTCTACTAAAAATACAAAAAAAAATTAGCTGGGCGTGGTGGTGCGTGCCTGTAATCCCAGCTGCTCAGGAGGCTGAGGCAGGAGAATTGCCTGAACCCAGGAGGCGGAGGTTGCGGTGAGCCGAGATCGCGCCATTGCACTCCAGCCTGGGTAACAAGAGCGAAACTCCGTCTCAAAAAAAAAAAAAAAAAGAAACCAAAACTCAAAGAGGTGAAATGACTCCTGGATAGTAGATTTAAGATTTGAAACCATGATGCAATATCTTTTTTTTTATTTTATTTTTTGAGACAGAGTTTTGCTCTTATCACCAAGGCTGGAGTGCAATGGTGCGATCTTGGCTCACTGTACCCTCTGCCTCCCAAGTTCAAGTGATTCTCCTGCCTCAGCCTCCCTAGTAGCTGAGATTTCAGGTGCCTGCCACCATGACTGGCTAATTTTTTTTTTTTTTTTTTTGTATTTTTAGTAGAGACAGGGTTTCACCATGTTTGCCAGGCTGATCTCAAACACCTGACCTCAGGTGATCTACCTGCCTTGACCTCCCAAAGTGTGCTAGGATTACAGTCCCGAGCCACCACGCCCAGCCAATGCAATATATATATATATCTTTTTTGAGATGGAGTTTTGCTTTTGCTGCCCAGGCTGGAGTGCAATGGCGAGATTTCGGCTCACCACAATCTCCGCCTCCCGGGTTCAAGTGATTCTCCTCTCTTAGCCTCTCGAGTAGCTGAATTACCGACATGCATCACCACACCTGGCTAATTTTGTATTTTTAGTAGAGACAGGATCTCTCCATGTTGGTCAGGCTGGTCTTGAACTCCCAACCTCAGGTGATCTGCCTGCCTCAGCCTCCCAAAGTGCTGGGATTACAGGCATGAGCCACTGTGCCCAGCTGAGGCAATTCCTTTAAAGGAAAAGCAGGTCTATCTGACTGTGACATCTGAGCATAATGCCACTTCAACAGCATCACTTAGAATACAGGGCCTTGAATGGCACATTGCCTACTGCATGCTTAGGCTTTCCTAATTCTCTATATCTATTATTTATTTTAGAAATCATTTATATGTATACATAGGAGAGCTCAGACGGACTTTAATCTGTTTTCAGAGTGGTATACTGAAGAGATAATGAAGTCTGGAATCAGCTGATTAGGGTCTATCTTTTTTTTTTTTTTTTTTTGAGTTTCACTCTTGTTACCCAGGCTGGAGTGCAATGGCGCGATCTCGGCTCACTGCAACCTGTAACCTCCGCCTCCTGGGTTCAGGCAATTCTCCTGCCTCAACCTCCTGAGTAGCTGGGATTACAGGCACGCGCCACCATGCCCAGCTAATGTTTTGTATTTTTAGTAGAGACGGGGTTTCACCATGTTGACCAGGACGGTCTCGATCTCTTGACTTCGTGATCCACCCGCCTCAGCCTCCCAAAGTGCTGGGATTACAGGCGTGATCCACCACGCCCGGCTAGGGTCTACCATTTAATTGGCTTTGCTGCCTTGAACATCAGATTTCTGATTTCTGATTTATGAAATGAGAAACTTCTTCCTGGCTTCCTTCCACTGGGTTTGTGAGGGTCCAGTGAGGTAACAGCTATAAAGACATCTTTATAGGTTATAAAATCCTCTACTGGTGTAAATAACTGTTAGTAATGGCTTCTTCCCAGTTAACGCCAGTGCTAGATGTAATCTGACTCTTCAGCCATTTGGTTTTTTTTTTTTCTTGGAGACAGGGTCTCACTCTGTCACCCAGGCTGGAGTGGAATAGTGCAATCACTGCTCACTACTGCCTCCACCTCCCTGGGCTCAGGTGATCCTCCCACTTCAGTCTTCTGAATAGAGGGGATTACAAGCATGTGCCACCATACCTGGCTAATTTTTCTACTTTTTTGTAGAGACAGGGTTTCACTATGTTGGCCAGGCTGGTCTTAAACTCCTGGCCTCAAGTGATATGCCCACCTCAGGCTCCCAGAGTGCTAGGATTAACAGGTGTGAGCCTGTTAAGAAAGAAAAATGTGGCCGGGCGCGGTGGCTCAAGCCTGTAATCCCAGCACTTTGGGAGGCCGAGGCAGGTGGATCACGAGGTCAAGAGATCGAGACCATCCTGGTCAACATAGTGAAACCCCGTCTCTACTAAAAAAAAAAATACAAAAAATTAGCTGGGCATGGTGGCGCGTGCCTGTAATCCCAGCTACTCAGGAGGCTGAGGCAGGAGAATTGCTTGA
>NW_022437153.1:207726-242910 GCF_009761245.1 Sapajus apella
AAAAAAAAAAAAAAAAAGAAAGAAAAATGTGTATTTAGTTTTTCCCTTCAGTTTGTATGTTTTCATGTTGCTTGTGTTCATGATTAGCATTTAAATGACTGCATAATAGGCTAGGCGTGGAGGCTAATGCCTGTAATCCCAGCACTTTGGGAGGCCTAGGTGGGCGGATCACCTGAGGTCAGGAGTTTGAGACCAGCCTGGCCAACATGTTGGCCTACTAAAAAATATGAAAAATAGCCAGGTGTGGTGGTGAGCACCTGTAATCCCAGGAGGCTGAGGCAGGAGAATCACTTGAACCCAGGAGGTGGAGGTTACAGTGAGCCAAGATTGCGCCATTGCTCTCCATTCTGGGCATCAACAGAGAAACTCCGTTTCAAAAATAAAAAGAAAGAAAAATGTGTATTTAGTTTTTCCCTTCAATTCATTTATGTGTTTTCTTTTTTGAACAGAGTCTCGCTCTTTCGCCAGGTGCCAGGTTGGAGTGCAGTGGCGTGATCTTGGCTCACTGCAAGCTCCACCACCCAGCTTCAAGCAATTCTCCTGCCTTAGCCTCCCGAGTAGCTGGGGCCACAGGTGTGTGCTACCACGTCTGGCTAGGAAGGCATTTTAAAAATGACTTGTATTTAGCCTGGGCATGGTGACTCACGCCTGTAATCCCAGCACTGCACTTTGGGAGGCCAAGGCAGGTAAATTACTTGAGGCCAGGAGTTCGAGACCAGCCTGCAACATGGCGAAACCCTGTCTCTAGTAAAAATACAAAAAAAAAATTAGGCGGGTGTGGCGGCCTGCACTTGTAATCCCAGCACTTGGGAGGCTGAGGCAGGGGAATCACTTGAACCCAGAGGCGGAGGTTGCATTGAGCCACTGCACTCTAATCTGGGTGACAGAGCAAGACTCCGTCTCGAAAAAAAAAAAAAAAAAAGACTTGTATTTAATGTGATTTAGTGCCCATATTACTGCTGACACTGACTGTGCAACCTGAGCCTGGAGCATTTGAGGGAGATGGCGAGATCCCACGCGCCCGTTTAACGACCGTAACGTGCGTGCACTATAATCTCGCCGCTGGAGTCGAGGCTTCTGTTTCTACAGCGTGGGAGCAGACAGCAAACGCCTGCGAGGACGTGACATTGCACGGGCGTATCACAGTGCCGCAGAATTCGTGGGTGCCCAAGAAGATGGGCGTGGGCTGGCGGAGCAGGCGCACTGGAGGCCTATGGGGTCGGGGCGCCTGCGCAGTCGTTCTTCCTCAGGCGGCCGCCATGGCGGGACAAGAGGATCCGGTGCAGAGGGAGATTCACCAGGACTGGGCTAACCGGGAGTACATTGAAATAATCACCAGCAGCATCAAGAAAATCGCGGACTTTCTCAACTCGTTCGGTCAGCGGGGTAGCGAGGGGAGGCGGGGAGGAGGGAGCCCGCTGAGGCTGTTGGGCTGGGGCGCTGGGGAGATGCCTTGAGAAGACTCCCGGAGCCTTCGGCTGTTGCGGGTTTTCACTGCCTCCTTCAGGTCCCAGCTTCCCCCTCCCTCCCTGACCCTCAGGCTCCGCTGGACCGTCTCTGTAGGGTCATCCTGCCCTATGCTGAACTCATGGTTTCTTGCCATCCCCCGGACCCATTCTACAAGTCCTTTTACCAGACGCGTCAGGGAGCGTCATCCTCTCTCCGTGATTCTTCTCCTAAGTGGTCTCCCTGCCTCCCTTATGCTCTGCTTCCATCCCAGTCCCCACTTTGCATTCAAAGTGCGCATCCGGGACCGTGTCAGTGCTGTTTCTAGATTGTTGACGGTTTCCCATCTTTAGGATCAAGTCGAAACCCTCTAGCGTCATGCCTTTTAGTTGCACCCTCAACCACTCCTCTTGTCCATTCCTTCCTGTCTCCTGTGTCTGCTGCGCTGAGAGGGGTAGGAGATGAGGTCAGAGTGAAGCCAGGATCTTGTAGGACCTTGGAAGTCCTCTCTGTATTGCTGGTAGATAGCTTATAGTAGGCGTTCTGTCTGCTTCTAGCGTGTTCCTCAGAGCTAACACAGATCAGGTGCCTTCAGCAGAAAGACATCTTTACCAGAATCTTTCCTAGGCATGGCCTGCTTGTGACAGTCTTAAATTCTTCCTCTGAACAGCAAGCAAAGTAATCGAGACTCCTACCCCTTCTTCTCCAAGTGTTTCTTTAAGAGAACTTGGCACTGGTTAGACTTTCTTAATTACAGGATATAGGGATACATCTAGTGACCCTTTCTTTTCTTCAACTAGTATACTTTGGAAATTTTTTTTTTTTTGTAGAGTTTTGAGACGGAGTTTCTCCCGTGTTTTCCAGCCTGGAGTGCAATGATGCGCTGTCGGCTCACCGCAACCTCCGCCTCCTGGGTTCAGGCAATTCTCCTGCCTCAGCCTCCTGAGTAGCTGGGATTACAGGCACGCGCCACCATGCCAGCTAATTTTTTGTATTTTTAGTAGAGACAGGGTTTCACCATGTTGACCAGGATGGTCTCGATCTCTTGACCTCGTGATCCACCCGCCTCGGCCTCCCAAAGTGCTGGGATTACAGGCTTGAGCCACCGCGCCCGGCCTGGAAATATTTTTTAATGAATTATTTTCTAGCTAAAGGACTGATGGCCTTAGGAGTATAAAGGTGACAAAGCAAGAGATTGTCAGAAAGCATCAGCCGAGAGAGGCTAGATCTTCATATAAGGTCCTCTCTTAAGGCACTGTGGGAGACACAGAATAAGAACCACTTCCTACATTCAAAAAAGTTATAATCTTGGCCGGGCGCGGTGGCTCAAGCCTGTAATCCCAGCACTTTGGGAGGCTGAGGCGGGTGGATCACGAGGTCAAGAGATTGAGACCATCCTGGTCAACATGGTGAAACCCCGTCTCTACTAAAACTACAAAAAATTATCTGGGCATGGTGGCGCGTGCCTGTAATCCCAGCTACTCAGGAGGCTGAGGCAGGAGAATTGCCTGAACCCAGGAGGCGGAGGCTGCGGTGAGCCGAGATCGCGCAATTGCACTCCAGCCTGGGTAAAAAGAGCGAAACTCCGTCTCAAAAAAAAAAAAGAAAAAGTTATAATCTTGAAGATGAAATAATGACAACTCTAGGACAAAGAAGAGCATCATTTTTGTATTAAAGTATTTTCATGCAGGGTATATAGGACTGTAATCCATGGCTGGGTGCTGTGGCTCATGCCTGTAATCCCAGCACCTTGGGAGGCCAAGGTGGGAGGATTGTTTGAGCTCAGGATTGTTTGAGCTCAGGAGTTCAAGACCAGCCTGGGCAACATGGCTAGATTCTATCTCTACATTGGGCATGGTAGTGCATACCTATTGTCCCAGCTACTCAGGAGGCTGATTCTATCTCTACAAAAAAAAAAAAAAAAAAGTAGTTGGGCACTTTAGTGCATACCTATTGTCCCAGCTACTCAGGAGGATCACTTGAGCCCTGGAGGTAGTGAGCCATGTTCTTGACACTGCACTCCAGGCCTTGGCAACAGAGTAAGACCCTGTCTCAAAAAAAAAAAAAAAAAAAAAAAAATTCTGACTTGGATCCTAGTAATGTAATTTTATTTCTGAGAACAGAATTATACCAGTAAACTTTTATTTTTTATTTTATTTTATTTTATTTTAGAGACAGGGTTTCACCATATTGGCCAGGCCGGTTTCAAACTCCTGACCTCAGGTGATCCGCCCACCTCGGCCTCCCAAAGTGCTGGGATTACAGGCGTGAGCCACTGCGCTTGGCCACTAGTAAACTTTTAATTCATTATATTTATCTTTGATATAAGTCTTGGTATATCATACCCATTAAATTTATAGTGGATGTGTTTTGGGACTTACCAGGTTACCTAAGGAGGGGTGAACCAGCCCAGGTCGGAAACGGAGCAGGTCAAAAATCCTGTGCTGATCAGTAGTGGGATGGCACCTGTGAATAGCCACTGCACTCCAGCCTGGGCAACACAGTGAGACCCCATCTCTTAAAAAAAAAAAAAAAAAAAACCAGGATTTTTTTTAAAAGACAGGGTCTCACTCTAGCCCAGGCTGGAGTGCAGTGGCATGATCTCAGCTCACTGCAACCTCTTCCTCCTGGACTAAAGCGATTCTTGTGCTTCCGCCTCCTGAATACCTGGGATTACAGGTGTGCACCACCATACCTGGATGATTTTTTTTGCTTTTTAAAGTAGAGATGGGTTTTGGCCATGTTGTCCAGGCTGATCTCAAACTCCTGAGCTCAAGTGATCCACCTGCCTTGGCCTCCCAAAGTACTGGGATTACAGGTGTGAGCCACTGTCCCTGGCCCCCCAACAAATTCTAAACTAAGGAATTAGACATACAGAAGTCTAATTTTTTGGCTCCAAAAGAAATGATTTCCCTTAGCTTAGATCATTATCCTCCCTTAAAGAGACGATAGTGGGCAAATGTTTGGAGTAATTACTAGGTGGTTTTTTTAAGATTTTAGAAAGTGAATTTAGAAAAAATAACAATTAATTACAAGTAAATAAGACAGATTTTCACTCTGTCACGTAGGCTAAAGTGCAGTGGTACAATCTTGGCTTACTGCAACCTCCACCTCCCAGGTTCAAGTGATTTTCTTGCCGCAGCCTCCCAAGTAGCTAGAACTACAGGTGTGCGCCACCATGCCTGGCTAATAATTGTATTTTTAGTAGAGACGGGTTTCACCATGTTGGCCATGCTGGTCTCGAACTCCTGGCCTCAAGTGATCCACCCCCACTCAGCCTCCCAAAGTGCTGGGATTATAGTCATGAATCACCATGCCTGGCCAGAGGCAGATTTTTTTCGACAATAAAAGTTATGCTATGCCTACCTCTCCTGCCTCCCTACCACCTCTGCCACTCATGAGATAGCAAAACCACCCTCTCGTCTTCTTCCTCTTCCTCAGCCTACTCAGCAGGAAGACAATGGGGATTAAGACCTTTATGATGATCCATTTCCATTTAATGAATAGTTAATATATTTCCTTTTCCTGACTTTTGTTTGTTTGTTTTTGAGATGGAGTCTTGCTCTGTTGCCAGGCTAGAGTGCAGTGATGCGATCTTGGCTCACTGCAACCTCCGGCTCCTGGGTTCAGGTGATTCTCCTGCCTCAGCCTCCCAAGTAGCTGGGACTACAGGCATGCACCATCACACCCAGCTAATTTTTGTAGTAGAGACAGGGTTTCACCATGTTGGCCAGGATGGTCTCGATCTCCTGACCTTGTGATCCATGTGCCTCAGCCTCCCAAAGTACTGGGATTACAGGCATGAGCCACCACACCCGGCCTCGTTTTCCTGATTTTTTAAATAACATAGTCTTTTCTCTAGTTTACTTTAATGTATATCATACATGTGACATCCAAAATATGTGTTAACCAACTGCTCATGTTATCAGTAAGGTTTCCAGTCAACAATAGGCTATTAGTAGTTTAGTTCTGGGGAGACAAAAATTATATGCAGATTTTCTTTTTCTTATTTATTTATTTAAAACAGAGACAAGGTCTCACTATGCTGCCCAGGCTGTTCTTGAACTCCTGAGCTTAAGTGATCCTCCTACCTCGGCCTCTCAAAGTGCTAGAATTACAGACGTGAGCCACCACACTGGCCTACGCAGATTTTCAACTGCACAGAGCGTTGATGTGCCTAACCCCTGAGTTGTTCAGGGGTCAACTGTAACATGTTTATGATGATATGTTTTGGTGGTGTAAAGATTCAGTAAGAATTTATTTTGAGGCCAGGCACAGTGGTTCATGCCTGTAATCCCAGCACTTTGGGAGTCCGAGGCAGGTGGATCACTTCAGCCCAGGAGTTCGAGACCATCCTGGCCAACATGGCAAAACTCCATCTCTATAAAAAATACAAAAATTAACCACATACAAAAAAATCTGCGTTTGGCCAGGCACAGTGGCTCATGCCTATTTTTTACAAAATACAAAAATTAGCACAGTGGCACATGCTTGTAATTCCAAGCTACCTGGGAGGCTGAGGCTGAGGCGTGAGTATCGCGTGAACCCTGGAGGTAGAGGTTGCAGTGAGCCAAGGTGGTGCCACTGCACTCCAGCCTGGTTGATGAAGTGAGACTCTGTCTCAAAAAAAAAAAAGAATTTGCTTTGAGGGAGCATCTGAAGTACATATACAGAATATGTTAGCAATTCTGTAGTCCTTACCCTGACCACAGAGAATCTGCATGGGCCATGTGTTTTGGAGAGAGAACTGTTTTTCTAAGATAGCTAATGACTTTTCCAAATAGCATTTACCCTGTGATTCCAGCTGGTGAGAGTAGAGTCACAGTCTCCCACATGAACTTGAGGACATACAAATCATAATGTAGCAATAACATCCTAACACTAGGCCTATTCTGTACTTTGGAATTGGTGAAGCTTCTAAAAATAGATGGTTAGAGATGATCACTTTTTATTTTTATACTATTTTTTTTCTGGTTCGAAAGGTAATATATGCAGAGAAGTATAGAGAAAAAATAGAGAATGTGGCTATGTTTTAGAAATCTCAGCTTTTATACTAAGCCAACAAATATAGCCTGCCTGGTGTGTGTCAGATGCTGTGAGAGAGGAATAAATGGATGCGATACCCACTCCTAAGAGATTTAGAATTTTGCTGGAAAGTAAAACTTAACAACAAAAACAATCCAAAAGAAAGAGAGTATTCTTTTTGAGACAGAGTCTTGCTCTGTCACCCAGGCTTCAGTGCAGTGGTGCGATCTCAGCTCACTGCAACCTCCACCTCCTGGGTTCTAGTGATTCTTCTGCCTCAGCCTCCCGAGTAGCTGGGACTATAGGTGTGCGCCACCATGCCCGGCTAATTCGTTCTTTTTTTTTTTTTTTTTTTTAAGATGGAGTCTTGCTGTGTTGCCCAGGCTAGAGTACAGTGGTGCAATCTTAGCTCACTGCAACCTCCGCCTCCCGGATTTAAGCGATTCTCTTGCCTCCGTCTTCCGAGTAGCTGGGATTACAGGCACATGACATCATGCCCAGCTAATTTCTATATTTTTAGTACAGATGGGGTTTTGCCGTGTTGACCAGGCTAGTCTCGAACTCCTGACCTCAACTGATCTGCCCACCTCAGCCTCCCAAAGTGCTAGAATTATAGGCGTGAACCACCGTGCCTGGCCTGACAGTATTGATTTTTGTAATGCTACAGTTATATGCAGTAAGTTCAGAGAAGGAGCTGTTTGATAACAGCATTTGTTCCCTAATGAGAACTGGTATTTTCAGTTAAAGGCTGGTGATAATGTACACATACGTGTGCTCTGGTTTCAGATTTATCCAGCCACTGAGTACTTTTTCAGTGTTTTTTATTTGAACCAGCATATCCTTACAAAGATTTGAAATATGACCAAGGTTTCTGGAGTTGAACATTTTCTATTTCTCAGCAGTGTTTATCCATGTAGGCCAATAGCATAATATTGTTCTTGAATTCTAATTCTTTACCAGATTGAGAGCTAGAACAGAATAGCCATTCAGGAAGGAACCTTCCATCTTACCTCCTTCCCCTCAATAATTTTGGTATGTCTCTCTTGATGGGAAATGACAGGTTGTCAGAGATAATATTCATGCTCTTACTCAGTAGCATACCTAATGTGCTTTCAGAC
Source organism: Sapajus apella (assembly GCF_009761245.1). Lineage (NCBI taxonomy): Eukaryota > Metazoa > Chordata > Mammalia > Primates > Cebidae > Sapajus > Sapajus apella. The sequence continues at coordinate 215,316 of NW_022437153.1, forward strand.
TTCCAAGAACCAGACTGAAAAAAGGCTTGGTCCTGTTGGGCGGTTCTGACAGAAAGTGGCAGTGCATCCAGGAAAAAGGGGATGCTGAAGTGCTCATAGTTTTTTTTGAGACGGAGTTTCGCTCTTGTTACCCAGGCTGGAGTGCAATGGCGCGATCTCGGCTCACCGCAACCTCCGCCTCCCGGGTTCAGGCAATTCTCCTGCCCCAGCCTCCTGAGTCGCTGGGATTACAGGCACGCGCCACCATGCCCAGCTAATTTTTTGTAGTTTTAGTAGAGACGGGGTTTCACCATGTTGACCAGGATGGTCTCAATCTCTTGACCTTGTGATCCACCCGCCTTGGCCTCCCACAGTGCTGGGATTACAGGCTTGAGCCACCGCGCCCGGCCTGAAGTGCTCATAGTTAAGCTAGACCTGGGAATTCGAGGAAGCAGCACAAACATAAAAAGAAGAATGAAGAATGTCCAGAATAGGCAAGTCCATAGAGACAAAGATTAGTGGTTCCCAGGGAGCCAGAGGGATGGCAGAACGGGGAGTGACAGGACTAAGAGGTACAAGTTGTCTTTGGGGATGATAAAAATATTCTAAAAGTATGATAATAGTTATACAACTCTGGAAATATACTGAAAACCATTGAATTGTATACTTTAAGCAGGTGAAAGAATGGAAAGTGGTAGAGTTGGGCTGTAAACAGATTTTAAGAAACCTGGTGTGCATAAATTACAGCCCCGGAGGCACAGAAGGATGGTAACAGTATGCGCTGGGACAGTGTGATGGGAAAGAGCACCATACTGGGCAGTGAGAGAACTGGCTTCTAAACTTGGCCCTGCTTGGTATGTCCCATCAGTGACCCAACGTCGGCCGTCAGCTTACCTAGGCCTCAGTTTTCCTACTTGCAAGGTGAATGGAGTTACACTAGAGTCAATCTTTTGTTCCACTAACATACCAGAATCCGTCTTCCTTTTTTTTTTTAATAAACATCTATGTACCAGGCAAGATGCTAAGGTTACAAGATTAATAACAAGCAACATGTTTTTTTTATTCTTGTCGTTGTTGTTTTGTTTTTGAAATGGAGTTTCGCTCCTGTTGCCCAGGCTGGAGTGCAATGGCCAATCTTGGCTCACCACAACCTCCGCCTCCTGGGTTGAAGAGATTCTCGTGCCTCAGCCTCCCGAGTAGCTGGGAGAACAGGCATTTGCCACCATGCCCAGCTAATTTTTGTATTTATAGTAGAGATGGGGTTCACCATATTGGCCAGGCTGGCCTTGAACTCCCGACCTCAGGTGATCCTCCTTCCTCGGCCTCCCAAAGTGCTGGGATTACAGGCATGAGACATCCCACCCAGCCAGCAATATGCGCTTCTTTTGATTAACTTGTTCTAATGGTGAAACACACATATAAATAAATAGTGAATTACAAGTACATAAATGTCATTTGGCTTTATAACATGAACATTTTCCATTTCATTAAATATTCCTCAAACTTGTAACTGTTAATGGCTATTTTAATGGTCTCATAGATATACTATACTTTTTCAAACCATTCCAATCATAGGCATTTGGTTTTGTTCGTTTTTCACCATCTTAAGTAATAGTGATGCACATTCTTATTTGTAAAATCTTTATCCAAAGGGGGAGGTGATAACCAAAGACCGAGTACATGAATAACTTAGAAATTCAGAGGCTGGGCACAGTGCCTTATGCCTATAATCCCAGCACTTTGGGAAGCCACAGCAGGCAGATTGCTTGAGCTCAGGAGTTTGAGACTAGCCTGGGAAACAAAGTGAGAACCCCATCTCAACCAAAAAAAAAAAATTGGCACAGTGGCATCCACCTACTGAGTAGTGTTCCCAGCTACTCGGGAGGCTGAGGTGGAAGGATCACTTGAACCTAAGAGATGGAGGGTGCAGTAAACTATGATTGTGCCACTGAACTCTAGCCTGGGCAACAGAGCAAGACCATGTCTGTTTAAAAAAAAAAAAAAAGCTGGGCGCGGTGGCACACTACTGTAATCCCATCACTTTGGGAGGCCGAGGCAGGTGGATCACAAGGTCAAGAGATTGAGACCATCCTGGCCAACATAGTGAAACCCCATCTCTACTAAAATTACAAAAATTAGCTGGGCGTGGTGGCACGTGCCTATAGTCCCAGCTACTCAGGAGGCTGAGGCAGGAGAATCGCTTGAACCCGGGAGGTGAAGGTTGCAGTGAGCAAAGATTGAGCCACTGAACTCCAGCATGGTGACAAAGCAAGACTCTGCCTCAAAAAAAAAAAAAAAAGATACTCATCCATAAATGTTTAGATAAATAAAGAAGAGGGAGAATTATCATGTCCATCGGACAAGACCTCTCAGAGATAGAATTTGAACTTAGCCTTGAAGGAGAATGTTTAGGCAGGCAAGATAAGTAAGATTTGGACATAATCAGATGAAAGCTGAGGCAAGATCGGGGTGTAGGAAGATTTGTTGAAATAGATGCTGAAGTGCTTTTGCCAAACAGCCAGGAAATAGATGAAAAGGAAACTGGTTAGCTAAGTGTTAAATCACCGCATGGGAGAATCTCAGCAAATGTTTCAGACTTAAAAACTTAAGGTTATTGAGAGATGACTGAACAATATTGGAGGAAAGTAGGAAATAATTACCATGCTAAGATACCTTGTCTCTCATATGTTGAGAATGGTTGGAAGAAGAGTAGTTTCTGTTACAGAAGTTTACAGAGATAAAGATGTTTTAGAGGAAATCTGGTTTCATTTTGGATGAGGTGGTAAAAGAAGATTGGAAAAGCTAGAGGAAGAAAAAGAATTTTGGCTCTTTTCACAGATGGAATGTAGGGTTTATAGGGCATTTGATGTTCTCCCAGTTTTCTCTAGTTATAAAAGTCCTTTGCCTCAAGGAGGAACAGTAGTGATGTGACTTTAATGAGCTCAGAATTCTCAAACCTTCCCTCCCCATATTTTCTGCTGCTGCTTTTTTTTTTTTTTTTTTTAAAAGGAGTCTCCCTCTTTCACCCCCGCTGGAGTGCAGTGGTGCGATCCTGGCTCACTGCAGCCTCTGCCTCCCAGATTCAAGTGATTTTCCTGCCTCGGCCTCCCAAGTAGCTGGGATTACAAGTGCTCGCCACCACACCCAGCTAATTTTGTATTTTTAGTAGAGACGAGGTTTCACCATGTTGGCCAGGCGATCTCAAACTCCTGACCTCGGTTGATCTGCCCACCTTGGCTTCCCCAAATGCCGGGATTACAGGGGTGAGCCACCACGCCCAGCCTTGTGTCTTTCCTTGAGATTCTTTTTTTTTTTTTTGAGACGGAGTTTCGCTCTTGTTACCCAGGCTGGAGTGCAATAGCGTGATCTCTGCTCACCACAACCTCCACCTCCTGGGTTCAAGCAATTCTCCTGCCTCAGCCTCCCGAGTAGCTGGGACTACAGGTGCGCACCACCATGCCCAGCTAATTTTTATTTTTAGTAGAGACGGGGTTTCACCATGTTGACCAGGATGGTCTCAATCTCTTGACCTTGTGATCCACCCTCCTCAGCCCCCCAAAGTGCTGGGATTATAGGCATGAGCCACCGCGCCCAGCCAAGAGATTATTTTCTTACTCTTGCCATGTCCCCAGTCTTGAAACTCTTAGTTTGCCCATTAGTAAATGGCTATGTAGCCTTGGTGTATTCATTTGCTATTGCTGCTGTAACAAATTACCACACATTTTTTGGCTTAAACCACATAAATTTATTATTTTACTATTGTGTAGGTCAGAAATCCAACACTGAGCTAGCAATCGTCCTACGTTGGCCTTCCAAAGTACTAGGATTACAGGCATGAGTCACTGCTCCTGGCCTGGCTCAAATCAAGGTGTCAGCAGGACTGTCTTCGTTTCTAGAGGCTCTAGGAGAGGGTCTAGTTCCTTGATTATTGGGTTGTTGGCAGAATTCATTTTCTTGTGGTTGTAGGACTGAGATCTCTGTTTTCTTGCTGGCTGTCAGCTCAGGGTTGTTCCCAGCTTCTAAAGGTCACTTGTATCCCTTGGCTCATGGCTCCCTTCTTCCACTTCCGAAGCCAACAATGGCAGGTTGCATCCCCTTCACACTTCGAATCTCTTTTTCTTGTTTCATCTCTGACCCCCTTCCTCTGCCTTTCTCATCTACATTTGTGGACTTATGATTAGATTGGGCCCAAATGGATAATCCAGGACAAACTCTAGGATCTCGTGGTTCTTAACCTTAATCATACTTGCAAAGCCCTGTTTCCTCATGTGCGATCCATATTTGCAGGCTCCAGGAATTAGGGAAAGGACATTTTTGTGAGACGGACTTTTGCTTTTTTGCCCAGGCTGAAGTGAAGTGACATGATCTGAGCTCACTGCAACCTCTGTCCCCTGGATTTAAGCAGTTCTCCTGCCTAAGCCTCTCAAGTAGCTGGATTACAGACATGTGCCATCACGCCTGGCTAATTTTTGTATTTTTAGTAAGAGATAGGGTTTTACCATGTTGGCCAGGCTGGCCCTGAACTCTTGAAATCAGGTGATCCACCGACCTCGGCCTCCCAAAGTGCTAGGATTACAGGTGTGAGCCATTGCGCCAGGCGGGAAAGGACATTTTTATGGGGCTATTCACTACTTGCCACACTTGATAGGAAGCTCAAGAGATCCACTCTAAGCAACTATGCTAAGATACTTCTCACTGTATCCACTTCCATTTGTATTCTGTGTATTATATTATTCCTCTTTTCAGTGTAGGAGTTACGTGTGTCCGTGTTTGGAGTGACATTAATCCTAAACGCCAGTCTCTTTTTCCCAGATATGTCATGTCGTTCAAGACTTGCAACACTAAACGAGAAGTTGACAGCCCTTGAACGGAGGATAGAGTACATTGAAGCACGGGTGAGTATGATGGGCAAGGCCATTCCAAGAGAGAATGCACATTTCCACTTATTGCTGACAAAAACCTGAAAGCAGAAACAGTCTTAGGAAACTTAAGCACTGGCCAGACACGGTGGCTCACACCTGTAATTGCAACGCTTCTACTTCGGGAGGCTGAGGTGGGTGAATCACCTGAGGCCAGGAGTTCAAGACCAGCCTGCCTAACATGGTGAAACCCCATCTCTACTATAAATACAAAAATTAGCCAGGCATAGTGGTGTGCACCTATAATCCTAGCTACTGGGAGGCTGAGGCAGGATAATCACTTGAACCCGGGAGGTAGAGGTTGCAGTGAGCTGAGATCATACCAGGACACTCCAGCCTGGGCAGCATAGTGAGACTCTGTCTCAAAAACATAAAGAGTTAAACACATTGCCTGGATTTGAACAGGTTTCTGTGACTTACAGCTGTGTTCTTTCTGTTTCTCACTGCTTAGGATCTAAAGTATGATTTTTTTTAAAGACCCCTCTAATTTATCTAAATGTCAGTTTTCCTTTCCTTTCACAGGTGACAAAAGGTGAGACACTCACCTAGAACAGTGCCGTCCTGCTGCTGGGAAGTTGCTTTACAGAACACAGGCCACATGGGAAAGGCCCCAGCAGCCTTCAGCTCCTTCCTTTCTCCTTAAAGAGCAACAGGGCTTATTCTTGTTTTTCTTTTTTCAAAAGTGTGGCCTTTGGTCTCTGCCATCTGGGGTGTGGTGTGGTATGTGGGGAGAAGTCCAGAGGAACTGTTGGAAATAACATTAGGCATTTTACCTTTTCAGTAACATTTTATAGATCTACTTGTCAAATGTATTTGAAATATTCACAGCCAAAAGCCTGGGACTCTTTGTGAAGGTCCTGCCCACCTCTGTCCTTCTTTCTCTCTCCCTCTCTCTTGCTCAAACTTTCCTTAAAGTTCTCATTGCCTTTGCACTGCTTCTGTGAACAGTCTGTCTCCTCCCCACCTTTGGTGGGAAGTGGGGAGCAGCCCTGGCCAAAACACACATGTCCTGACAATGTGGCTGCCAGAGAATGTTCTTGCTAACCCACCAGTTTCTTGTTGATTTGGGGAGGTCAAGGCCAGGCCCCCACTTGGCTTGAAGGGACATTTTCAAACTTTTCTTTCTGTCACTTGGGGTGTCTGTACCTCTCATATTTCCCTAATAAACTCCTCAATTTTATCTGACTGCTGTGATTATGGTGGGGAGAGGAGCTAGAGATGGGCTTACTTATTCCACAGAAATGTATATATGGCGTTATTATTCTAACATAAAACTTTTAGATATAGCTGTTTTATTCAAAGCCTAGGTGGCTTACCAGCCCAAGTCCCCATGTTTGGACTTTCAGCTGACTAGTTCATCCAGGGAATCATTTGGTCATTCAGCACATTTACCAAGTACTTACTATGTAGGCATGTTAAACTCCAATAAAAGATACAGCATTGAATCAGACATGATGCTTACAGTCTGTTGAAATACCAGCATCTACACAATTTAGCCACAATCCAAGACAGATTATTAGTTTTATAAAGCACAAGCTAAATGTCTACTTCTTTGAAAAACAAATGGTTTAAACTTCTTGTTTTTTTTTTTTTTTAGACAGAGTTTTGCTCTTGTTACTCAGGCTGGAGTGCAATGGCGCGATCTCGGCTCACCGCAACCTCCGCCTCCTGGGTTCAGGCAATTCTCCTGCCTCAGCCTCCTGAGTAGCTGGGATTACAGGCATGCACCACCATCCCCAGCTGATTTTTTGTATTTTCAGTAGAGACGGGGTTTCACCGTGTTTACCAGGACGGTCTCGATCTCTTGACCTCGTGATCCACCCGCCTCGGCCTCCCAAAGTGCTGGGATTACAGGCGTGAGCCACCGCGCCCGGCTAAACTTCATTTTGATATCCAAAGCTTACTTGTACCAACCTACTTGTAAAGGCTTATCCACTATATAGAATCTCCGTTTTAGTCATACAGAAGTCATTATGCTCTGTATATATTAATTTCTCTCAATTCAAATCATATTTGCCATTCAAAGTCTAGCTCAAGGCAAGCTTCCCCCTGAAAGTTCTCGTGGACTTGATTTTTTCATTTAGTATTGCCCTTTTCCTCTTAGTTCCTCCCCATCCTAGCATACTGATAATGTGCTTCAGCTCTGGATTTGATCTTGGTATGAATTAGTCTCTGATTTAGCATATGCATCTTAGAACAGATATGGACATCTTTGACGCGTGCAGTGGCTCATGCCTGTAATCCCATCACTTTGGGCAGGTGGATCACTTGAGGTCAGCAGTTTGAGACCAACCTGGCCAACATGGTGAAACCCAGTCTCTACTAAAAATATAAAAATTAGCTGGGCGTGGTGGCAGGCACCTGTAATCCCAGCTATTCAGGAGGCTGAGGCAAGAGAATTGCTTAAACCTGGGAGGTGGAGGTTGCAGGGAGCCAAGGTCACACCACTGCACTCTAGCCTGCTGGGCGACAAAGCAACACTCCATCTCATAAAAAAAAAAAAAAAAAAAAAAAAAAAAGAGAGTTCGAGACCAGCCTGGTCAATATGGTGAAACCCCATCTCTAAAGTTCAAGTTTTAGGTTATCTGGTTCAGTCAATTTAAAATACATTGATTCAGTAGCAGACAGGTGCTTAAAAAAAAAAAGCATTGAGGCCAGGCACCGTGGCTCACGCCTATAATCCCAGCACTTTAGGAGGCCAAGGCGGGTAAATCATGAGGTCAAGAGATTGAGACCATCCTGGTCAACCTGGTGAAACCCCGTCTCTACTAAAAATACAAAAATTAGCTGGGCATGGTGGCGCACGCTTGTAGTCCCAGTTTCTCAGGAGGCTGAGGCAGAGAATTGCTTGAACCCGGGAGGCAGAGGTTGCAGTGAGCTGAGATCACACCACGGTACTCCAGCCTGAGCGACAGAGCAAGACTCCATCTCACACACACACACACAAAAATTAGCTGGGCTTGGTGATGTACACCTGTAATCCCAGGTATTTAGGAGGCTGAAGCACAAGAATCATTTGAACCTTGGAGGTAGAGGTTGCTGTGAGTTGAGATTATGCCACTGCACTCCAGCCTGGGTGACAGAGCAAGACTCTGTCTAACAACAACAACAATAATAGCAACAACAACTAATTTCTAAAGGCCATATGGCTGTCAAGTAGATTACACAATAAGAGGCTGATTTCAATTCTTAGGTTTCTTTTCTTTTTCTTTTTTTTTTTTTTTGAGACAGGGTCTCACTCTGTCACCCAGGCTGGAATACAGTGGTGTGATCTTGGCTCACTGCAACCTCCTCCTCCCAGGTTCAAGTGATTATCATGTCTCAGCCTCCAGAGTAGCTGGGATTACAGGTATGTGCCACCAGGCCTGGCTAATTTTTGTATTTTTAGTAGAGACAGGGTTTCACCAGGTTGGCCAGGCTGGGGTTTCTTTCCTTTATTTAATTTTTCTTCCCTTATTTATTTTTCCTTTTTTTTTTTTTTTGAGATAGGATCTCATTATGTTGTCCAGGCTGGTCTCAAACTCCTGAGCTCAAGCAATCTTCCCACCTTGGCCTCCCAAAGTGTTGGAATTACAGGGATGAGCCACCATGCCTGGCTGGTTTATTTTCTAAAGAAAAGTTACCCTGGAGGATCACTTGAGGCCAGGAGTTTATGACCAGTCTGGGCAACATAGTGAGACACCGTATCTGCTAAATTAAAAAAAAAAAAAAAAGTAAAGCAACCCTGTGCACTAAGTTGGCAAAAGATTAGAACTAGCAAGAATTAAAACTCATAGAACATTAGGATGAGAAAGAATCTTAGAGATAATCTAGTCTGCACCTGCCATTCTAGGAATGTAGAAGCAAACCCAGAGAGGTTGAGGGACATGCCCATCCTGGTGGGAAAGCCAAAACTAAAACCTTATTCCCCAGGTCAGTGCAGTCACTCAGGGTCTCACAAATCAGATTTGTGTTTTCTGTACCATACTGGCTTTCTAGTAGCCTCTCCCTGGATCTCACTGATAATCTTGAGAGTGCAAAAAAGCAATTGTTCGTTATGTTTTTTGAAGTGGTGGTATCCGTTGGCATCAAAATTTGCATTTGGATAAAGTTATCTTTGGCATCTTTGAGCTTGCTAAGAATATCAAGTGTGAAGTTTGCATTGTGCCTCAGTCTGCATCTTCCAACCATGACAGTTTTTTGTTTTGTTTTGTTTTTATTTTTGTTTTTTTGTTTTTGAGACGGAGTTTCACTCTTGTTGCCCAGGCTGGAGTGTAATAGTGCGACCTCAGCTCACCACAACCTCCACCTCCCGGGTTCAAGTGATTCTCCTGCCTCAGCCTCCCAAATAGCTGGGATTATAGACATGTGCCACCACACCCAGCTAATGTTTTGTATTTTTAGTAGAGGCAGGGTTTCTCCATGTTGGTCAGGCTGGTCTCGAACTCTGGACCTCAGGTGATCAGCCCGCCTTGGACTCCCAAATTGCTGGGATGAAGAAGGGAATTAAATAATAGCAATAATAGTAAAAACAAAACCTTATAATTTGTAGTTGCTATATAATAAATTTTGCTGTGTTGAATGCTGTTTAATATAAAACCTATCCCCAAGCTCTGCTTAAAATTAACTAACTCCTTGTAAAACCTACCTTATCTATTCTGCCCACATTCTCAGCAAAGTTCCCAGGCATCTCAAGACTCCTGTTTTTCTTGCTGACCAGCCTCAAGGTCACAGGGCAAGATAATACCCAAAGAATGTACAATGTGTTTCTCAAAAATGCTATTTTTAAATGTAACATACATCACAATACATGTTGCAAATTAATTAACTGTTCTTTGTTCTGACTTCTGTAAACCTGTTAGCTGCTATGTCATCCTGGATGTATAAAAGTACCCCATTTTCTTTCTCCGGGGCTCAGACTTGGGAGGCTAATCCTCTGAGCTGGTGGCCAACTTAACAAAATCCTCCTGTTTCACCCATTGGACTCTCTGGTCTCCTGGATACTCTGTAACAGGGATTACAGGTATGAACCAACAGTTTTTTTTTTTAAATAATTTTATTAGATAGCTGTGGTGGCTCACGCATATGATCCCATTACTTTGGGAGGCTGAGGTGGAAGGATTGCTTGAGTCCAGGAGTTTTGAGACCAAGCTGGGCAACACAGACCTCCTCCACAATAATTAAAAAAAAAAAATTAGGCTGGTATGGTGGTGGTGCATGCCTGAAGTCCCAGTTACTCAGGGGCTGAGGTGGGAGGATCACCTAGGCCCAGGAGGTCATGGCTATAGTGAGGCAAGATCACACCTGCACTTCGGCCTGGGCAAGACAGCAAGACCCTATCTCAGTAAATAAATCAATAAATGAAATGTTCCAATTCAATAAATGGTGAATGCTTCAGTGTGGCTTTCACAAACGTTTTGCCTAAAAAGTTGTGTATTAGCATTAAATACATTGTATGTCTATTATGTGTGAGGCACTGGAGCTAAAATGAGAAACAGACACAGTTTCTACACTTATGGAGCTTATAGTGTAGTCATTATTCATTGTATGTTCTCAACCTAAAACACACTAGAATGACTTTTGCAGAAAACCATCAGGAAAACACAACATACACAAAGGAGCAATGCAGTATCAACTTTACTGCATGATAAAGAGACCATAGGCCAAAATTGTATTGTATATGGAAATGATGTTTGGACTTTGTTTTTTTTATTTTTTGTTTTTGTTTGTTTACCATTGTAAAAGTAATACATCACCACATATACATTACGAACACACGTGCATTTGAAAAGCCTTAACAATTGGCCTGGATAAATATATAAAGAACTATCAAAAGTCAGCAACAAGAAAACAACTATATAAATGAATAAAATATTTGAACTGACATCCTGAAGACAATAAAAGAATGACAAACAGGCAGGGCGAGGTTGCTCACACTTATAATCCCAGCACTTTGAGAAGCTGAGGCGGGTGGATCACCCGAGGTCAGGAGTTTGAGACCAGCCTGGCCAACATGGTGAAACTCTGTCTCTACTAAAAATACAAAAATAAGCTGGGTGTGGTGGTGCATGTCTAATAGTTCCAGCTACTCAGGAGACTGAGGCAAAAGAATCACTTGAACCCAGGAGGCAGAAGTGGCAGTGAGCTGAGATTGCACCACTGCACTCCAGCCTGGGTGACAGAGTGAGACTGTCTCAAAAAAATAAAAAGAATGGCAAACAAAATACAACAGATTTTTTCATAGTCCATAAGCATGATGAGTGGGATTTCATATTCATGTGTGAGGTGCGCCTCCCTCAAACCTCGTTATGATGTCAACGCATTGCCTATCTGATGTGAGAAGAAATAACAGTGGAAAATCAGTCTACAGAATGGGAGAAAATATTTGCAAATCACACATCCAATAAGGAGTTCAAAATATATAAGGACCTCAATGGCAAGGAAACAATTTAAAAATGGGCAAAGGACCTAAGTAGACATTTCTCAACAGAAGACATATAAATGGCCAAAAGATAAGTGTTGGTGAGGATGTGGAGAAAATGGACCCCTCTCATGCTGTTGGTGGGAATGTATATTAGTGCAGCCATTATGGCAAACAGCATGGAGTTTGCTTGAAAAACTAAAAATGGAACCAACAGTTCATATGATCCAACAATCTCACTTTTGGGTATAAATACACAGGAATTGAAAATCAGTATTTTGAAGAGATATCTGCACTCTCATGTTCATTGCAGCACTATTCACAATAGCCAAGACATGGAATCAAGTGTCCATTGCCAGATGAATGGATAAAGAAAATGTGAATACATATATATATATATATACTTTTTTTTTTGGAAACAGAGTCTTGCTTTGTAGCCCAGGCTGGAGTAAAGTGACGTGATCTTGGCTCACTGCAACCTCTGCCTCTCGTGTTCAAACAATTCTCCTGTCTCAGCCTCCAGAGCAGCTGAGATTATAGGCGCCTGCCATGGCTAATTTTGTATTTTTAGTAGAGATGGGGTTTCATCATGTTGGCCAGGCAGGTCTCAAACTCCTGACCTCAGGTGATCCGCCCACCTTGGCCTCCCAAAGTGCTGGGATTATAGGTGTGAGCCCCTGCATCCCGCCTAAAAAAATTTTTTTTTCAAAGAACAAAACCCCAGACCTGATAATACCAACTGTAGACAAGAATGTGGAGCAACTGGAACAGTCATACATCGCTGGTGAGAATGCAAAATGATACTACTGCTCTGGGGAAACAGGTTAGCAATTTCTCATGAAGTTAAACACATGCTTACCATTTAAATAAGTACTTACTATTTGACCTAGCAGTCTCCTAGGTGATTCTCACACAAAAGAAATGAAACTTAGTTTGCACGAAACCTGTACTCAAATGTATACAGCAGCTTTAAGGCTGGGCTCAGTGGCTCACGCCTGTAATCCAAGCACTTTGGAGGTCAAGGTGGGCAGATCACCTGAGGTCGGGAGTTCAACACCAGCCTGACCAACATGGTGAAACCCCGTCTTAAAAAAAAAAAAAAAAAAAATAGCAGCTTTATAATTGCTAAAAACTGGAAATGGCGTGGCTTACGCCTGTAATCCCAGCACTTTGGGAGGCCAAGGTGGGTTGATCACGAGGTCAGGAGTTTGAGACCAGCCTGGCCAACACGGTGAAATCCTGTCTCTACTAAAAAATAAAACAAAAACAAATTAACTGGGCATGGTGGCACATGTCTGTAATCCTAGCTATTCAGGACGCTGAGGCAGGAGAAGTGTTTGAGCCCAGGAGGCAGAGATGAGCTGAAATTGTGCCACAGCACTCCAGCACTCCAGCCTCGGTGCCAGAGTGAGACTTCCTCTCAGAAAAAAAAAAAAAAAAAAAAAAAACAGAAACAAACCAGTATCTTTCAGTTGGTAAGTAGTGTGGAATACCGTTGGCAATAAAAAGGAATAAGTTGTTATGTACTACGAGTTTGATGAATCTCAAATGCATTACGCTAAGTGAAAAAAAGACTCAAAAGGCTACATATGATATGATTTCGTTATGTGATATTCTGAAAAGGCAAAACTATAGGGACAGAGACAGATCAGTGGTTGCTAGGGATTAAGAGTGGGAGCAGGGTTTGACCATGAAGGAGTTTTGGGGGTGACAAGATTTTTTTTTTTTTTTTTTTTTTGAGACAAAGTCTTGCTTTGTTGCCCAGGCTGGAGAGCAATGGTGCAATCTTGGGTCACTGCAAAAAGTGGAAACAAAGGAAGTAAATATGACAACGTGCTAATTATATGTCATGAGATTATCGGTGTTTGCTTTATTATTGTACTGCTATTTTTTTAATTGGTCAACATAAAAACTACCAAAATATATCCCCCTTAGAGAAAATTTAGAAAAGACAGAAAAGCAGATAGAAAAAAGTCACCGGTTGTCTTTAGACACTGTCGTTTTTATTCTTTTCTACATGTCTTTTTGCATAATGAAAAGTGTACAATAAGAACAATTTACCCTGTGGTTTTACTTAGTATATTCTAAACTTATTTTCTTTTCTTTTCTTTTCTTTTTTTTTTTTTGAGACAGAGTCTTGCTCTGTTACCCAGGCAGAAATGCAGTGGAGCAATCATGGTTCACTGCAGCCTTGACCTTCCTGGGCTCAGGTGATCCTCTAGCCTCAGCCTCTCGAGCAGCTGGGATTTCAGGCGCACCCATGCCCAGCTAATTTTTTTTGTATTTTTTGTAGAAATAGGGTTTTGTCATGTTGCTCAGGCTGGAACTCCTCAGCTCAAGTGATCCACCTACCTTGGCCTCACAAAGTGCTGGGATTACAGGTTTGAGCCACTACGCCTGGCTACCGCTTTGTCTTAAATGATCTTTGAAACATTATTTGCAATCTCAAAGCCTGCATTTATCTCACCAACTGCTGTCATTGGGGATGCAGGCATTTCTGTAATATTAAACTGGTATATTTCACCTCTCTAGCATTGGAGTACAAATTAGGGGATGTTTGCATGAATCCTGTGAATTATAATTGCTCTGAGTCATTGTAATTTGATTAACAGAAGTCCTACTTTGGGGTTTACTTATTTATTTATTTATTTATTTCAGACGGAGTCTTACTCTGTCGCCCAGACTAGAGTGCAATGGCACGATCTCGGCTCACTGCAACCTCCGCCTCCTGGGTTCTAGCAATTCTCCTGCCTCAGCCTCCTGAGTAGCTGGGATTACAGGTGTCTGCCACCATGCCTGTCTAATTTTTGTGTTTTTAGTAGAGATGGGGTTTCACCATTTGGCCAGGCTGGTCTCTAACTCCTGATCTCATGATCAGCCCGTCTTGGCCTCCCAAAGTGCTGGGATTACAGATGTGAGCCACTGCGCCTGGCCTAATTTTTTTGTATTTTTAGTAAAGATGGGTTTCACCATATCAGCCAAGCTGGTTGTGAATTCCTGACCTCAAGGGATCCACTCACCTCAGCCTCCCAAAGTGTGGGATTACAGGTGTGAGCCATCGTGTCTGGACTACTTTGGAATTTTTCTCTACAATGTTTTCACGTTGTTAATGTAGCTGGGGGTCTAACATCACTGCTGGTCACTTAATCCTGCTGGAAGCCACTAGGATATGCCATCTCTGTGTAGTGCACTGTCAAGGAGAGCCATAGCAAAATAACTTGGGTTCATGCTGTCAGTGCTTTTGTGGAGATGTCCACCTCCTGAGGGTCACTCCTATCATCATTTTCTCCTAAGGCATCAGGTGATGAGCCTCTCTAGTCCAGCACTCACTACCCTTTTCACATTCTTTTTTTTTTTTTTTTTTGAGACAGGGACTGGCTCTGTCACCCAGACTGGAGTGCAGTGGCATGATCATGGCACACTGCAGCCTCGACCTCCCAGGCTCAAGTGATCTTCCTGCTTCAACCTCCTGAGTAGCTGGGACTGCAGGTGCATGCCACCATTCCCGGCTAACTCTTTCATTTTTTTGTAGAGACAGGACTTCACTGTGTTGCCCAGGCTGGTCTCAAACTCCTGGACTCAAGTGATTGGCCTGCCTCGGGGTCCCAAAGTGTTAGGATTACAGGCATTTGGCACCTTGGCCTTCACATTCTTATGTACCCTTCTGTTTCCTTAGCTGTGAAATGGAGATAATGACATAGGTTTAATTCATGTGGAATGCTTAGCACAGTGCCTGGTACTTGATGGATTTTTTTCTTTCTACTTGAAATTTATTTTTGAGCCGGGCATGGTGGCTCATGCCTATAATCCTAGCACTTTGGGAGACCAAGGCAGGCAGATCACCTGAGGTCAGGAGTTCAAGACCAGCCTGGCAAACATGGTGAAACCCCGTCTCTACTGAAAGTACAAAAATTACCCAGGAGTGGTGCCACACACCAGCAACCCCAGCTACTCAGGAGGCTGAGGCACAAGAATCGCTTGAACCCGGGAGATGGAGGTTGCAGTGGTCCAAGATCACGCCACTGCACTCCAGCCTGGGCAATAAAGCAAGACTGTTTCAAAAAAACAAAAATTTATTTATTTTTGACTAACATAAAACTCTCTGAATCCTTCTTTTTCTGAGATGGTTCTCCACTTGGGTACATCCCACATCATTGAATATTTAATTACACAGAATTGTGTACCATCTTCCTTGACCCCCAGATCTTTAGCCTTCCATAGTACCCTGTCTCTTTTTGTTGTGCTAGTCATAGTTGCAATTGTATTTCTTTTGTGTAATTGATTACTATATGACCCTTTTATTGAAGTACTGTGAAGGCAGGAAACATGACTGGTTTTTACAGTATTTTCAACACCTAGCACCGTACGTAGTACACCGTAGGGCCTTAATAAATATTTATAAATAAAATTCACGATTGCTTATGTTTGTAGTTTTAATTGCTCTAAAGTAAATACCTCGCCTGGCGCGGTGGCTCATGCCCGTAACCCCAGCACTTTGGGAGGCTGACGCAGGTGGATCATGAGGTCAGGAGATCGAGACCATCCTGGCCAACCTGGTGAAGCCCCGTGTCTACTAAAAAATGAGATAGGCGTGGTGGTGCATGCCTGTAATCCCAGCTACTGGGGAGGCTGAGACAGGAGAATCGTTTGAACTAGGGAGTCAGAGGTTGTAGTGAGCCGAGATAGCGCCACTTTCACTCCAGACTGGCGACAGAGGGAGACTCCGTCTCAAAAAAAAAAAAAAAAGTAAATATCTCATTTTCCAATTTGCACCAGAGTGCTCTGCACGGAGTAGGTCTAATTAGTCTTTCTTCTTTACTAACCACCCATATCTTGTAATAAGAATTCAGTTAGTTGACTTTTTGTAATTTATAAGCATGATGATTGGGTGTTCCTGTGTGTGTGTGTGTGTGTGTGTGTGTGTGCGCGCGCGTGTGATGTGCCACCCACGAACCTTGTTATGAAGTCGGCGCATTGCGCGTCTGACATGAAGAAAAAGAAATAAGAATTCAGTTAGTGGGCCAGGCACAGTGGCTAAGACCTGTAATCCTTGTACTCTGGGAGGCCAAGGCAGGAAGATCACTTGAACCCAGGAGATCAGCCTAGGCAACATAGCGAAACTCCGTCTCAAACAACAAATAAAAATAATTAGCCGGGCATGGTGGTGCGCGCCTGCAGCCTACTCCTTGGGAGGCTGAAGTGAGAGGCTCACTTGAGCGCGGGACGTCAAGGCTGCAGTGAGCCGAGATGTTGTCACTGCACTCCAGCCCGGGCGACAGAGTGAGACCTTGTCTCAAACAAACAAAAACCCAAAACCCAAACCTTAGAGGGGTGAAGAAAAATTTATAGTGCAAATACAATAAATGAGTTGGCCTAGCGTCTGCTTCGTTCAGCTTCCGCCTCCGTTTGAACTGCCCCTGCGGCTGAGGATCCCTTTGCGCACGCGCACAGCCTCTGGCCCGCTATTTCCCCCAAGTGGGTTTCAACCCCTTCCGAGAGCGCGCGAAGACTACAGAGGTCGGTTCGGGAGCGCGCACGTAGCTCCGCCCCGCGACCGGCCCGCGAATCCCGCGGCTTTCGGCCTGGGTGGTCTGGGTCGCCGAGGGAATGCGCCGGAGGGCGGAGAACTGGGAAGAGGCCGAGGTGGGGGCGGAGGAGTCGGGCGCCTAGGAGTCCGGCCCGGAAGAGTCCATCCCGGAGGAGCTGGGCGCCGAGGAGGAGATGGAGGCCGGGCGGCCGCGGCCGGTGCTGCGCTCGGTGAACTCGCGCGAGCCGTCCCAGGTCATCTTCTGCAACCGCAGCCCGCGCGTAGTGCTGCCGCTGTGGCTCAACTTCAACGGCGAGCCGCAGCCCTACCCAACGCTGCCGCCCGGCACGGGCCGCCGCATCCTCAGCTACCGAGGTACGGGCCCGGCGCTTAGGCCCGACCCAGCAGGGACGATAGCTCGGTCTCCTGGAGCCCTTCCTCCCAGGGGTCCATTTTGCAGACGGGGAACTGAGGCTCCAAGAGGTGGGACACATCCAGGGTGACGCTGCTCTCAAGCGTCACAGTATTCTTTATAAGGCTGAATAATTTGCATTTGAAGGTGGCTTCCTCCCACCGCCCCATGTGTATTTTCCCCTAAAAAGCTCAATCCTTAACGCCCCATCTGTTCAGTCCTGATGACCCGCGTGGGCCAGTTCTGCGTAGTCCCTGCCCCCGTGGAGAACACATTCCTCCTGGGGAGACAGGCAGATGCACAAACAGGAGCAAGCCAGGGTCGTGCTGGCGCCGGAAGAGCCGAGCGTGTGTGGCCTGGGAGCTTCACCTACCTTCCTGCTGGGAGATGGAGGGGTTGCGGTTGTGTGGTTTCAGTTAAGGGGCGCTTCCCAGAGAAGGAAGGGAGCAGGATGGAGTAGGAGCTGGCCAACCCAAGGTTAAGAGGCGAGAGTTCTACATATGCATGTGTTGAGACCTGGAGTCTTGGGAGAGGACGCTCAAAAGGTGATTTTACCCCTAGGAATATGGGGCCGTTGAATTTTTTTATCTTTTAAATTTTATTATTATTTTTTAAATTATACTTTAAGTTATGGGGTACACGTGCAGATCGTGCAGGTTTGTTAGGTATACACGTGCCATGGTGGTGGTCTGCTGCATCTATCACCCTGTAATCTACATTAGGTATTTGTCTTAATGCTATCCCTCCCCGAGAATTTTTTTTTTTTTCCGTGATGGAGTCTTTGCCCTGTCGCCCAAACTAGAGTGCGGTGGCGTGATCTCGTCTTCCTGCAACCTCCGCTCCCCGGGGTCGAGTGGTTCTGCCACCTCAGCCTCCCGAGTAGCTGAGATTACAGGCGTGGGCCACCATTCCCAGCTAATTTTTTGTATTTTTAGTGGAGACGAGGTTTCACCATGTTAGCCAGGATGGTCACCGTGTCTTGATCTCGTGACCCGCCTGCTTCGGCCTCTCAAAGTTCTGGGATTACAGGCGTGAGCCACCACGCCCAGCCCGTTTTAAGTTTTTAATCAGGGTTATGATATTGACAGATTTACATACTGAAAAGCTCACCCAGCTTGCAGGTTTGGAGGGGGAAGACTACTGTTGAGGAAGCGGTTAGGTAGTTGTGAAAACCCAGGTGAGGAATAACTAGGCCTTATCTGAGGTGTTGGCGCTAATCTTCCCATGGCCTAAAAGGAGAGAAGTAGTCCTAGTCTCCCTTAATCTTTTTTTTTTTTTTTTTCTTGAGACGGAGTCTCATTCTGTCGCCCAAGCTGGAATGCAGTGGCACGATCTTGGTGGCTCACTACAATCTCTGCCTCCTGGGTTCAAGCAATTCTCCTGCCTCAGCCTCCCGAGTAACTGGAATTACAGGCGTGTGCCACCACACCTGGATAATTTCCTGTATTTTTAGTAGAGATGGGGTTTCAGCGTGTTAGCCAGGATGGTCTGGTCTCCTGACTTTGGGATCCCCCCGCTCAGCCTTCCAAAGTGCTGGGATTACAGGCGTGAGCCACCATGCCCGGCCATCTCACTTAATTTTTATGGAAGCTTTTTGCAAGCATCTGGATAGATCTTTTCTTCCTTGAGGATGTTATACTTAATAAACTTTTACACCAGACTTCCCCTAACGTTAGATGAGGAACACAGTATTTCCAGTGATCAACATTTCTGTAGGCTCCTGTTTTACATAGGAAATTGTATGAATTTTGTATTTTACTGTAAAACTTTTCTGTGCCTGATTTAATATGAAATATGAAAATTTGTTGGCTGGGTGCAGTGGCTCATGCCTGTGATCTCAGCACTTTGGGAGGCCATGCCAGGAGGATTGCTTGAGCCCAGGAGTTGGAGACCAGCCTGTGTAATACAGCTAGACCCTGTCTCTATCTTCTCACCTCTACTGAAAATAAAAAATTAGCTGGGCACCTGTAATCCCAGCTACTTGGGTGACTGAAGCAGGAGAATTGCTTGAACCTAGGAGGTGGAGGTTGCAGTGAGCCAGATTGCGCCATGGCACTCCAGCCTGGGTGACAAGAGTGAGAGTCTGACGCAAAAAACAAAAACAAAAAACCCCCAATTCTTGAAAAATTAGCAGGGCAGATGCCTGCTTATAGTCCCAGCTACTTGGGAAGCTGAGACAAGATCACCTGAGCTCAGGAGTTGGAGGCTACAGTGAGCTTATATGGAGGCTGCAGTGAGCTATGATGGTGCTTCTGAATAGTTTCTGTACTCTGGTAACATAGCAAGACGCTGTCTCTTTTTTTTTTTTTTTTTTGATACAGGGTGTCCTGCTGTTGTCCAGGCTGGAGTGCAGTGGTGTGATCATGGCTCATTACTCCCTTAACCCGGGTTCAAACAGTCCTCCTGGAGCATCAACCTCCCAAAGTATCTGGGACTACAGGCATGCTCCACTATGCCTGGCTAATTTCTTTTTTTATTTTTATTTTATTTAATTAATTTATTTTTTTGAGATGGAGTTTTGCTCTTGTTGCCCAGGCTGGAGTGCGATGGTGCAATCTCAGCTCACCACAATCTCTGCCTCTCAGGTTCAGGCGATTCTCTTGCCTCAGCCTTCCAAGTAGCTGGGATTATAGGCAAGTGCCACCACCCCCAGCTAATTTTTCATATTTTCATATTTTAGTAGAGATGGAGTTTCTCCATTTTGGTCAGGCTGGTCTTGAACTCCCGACCTCAGGTGATCCACTCACCTTGGCCTCCCAAAGTGCTGGGATTACAGGCGTGAGCCACCACACCTGGCCTTTATTTTTATTTTTAGTAGAGATGATGTCTTGCTTATGTTGCCTAGGTTGAGATCCTGAGACTCCATCTCTTTTTTTTTTTTTTTTTTATTTTTTTGTGTGAGACTGATTCTTGCTCTGTCACCCAGGCTGGAATGCAGTGGCATGATCTTGGCTCACTGCAACCTCCGCCTCCCTGGTTCAAGTGATTCTCCTGCCTCAGCCTCCTGAGTAGCTGGGATTACAGGCATGCGCCATCACTCCCAGCTAATTTTTTTGTACATTTAGTAGCGACAGGGTTTCACCATGTTGGTCAGGCTGGTCTTGAACCCCTGACCTCATGATCTGCCCGCCTCGGCCTCCCAAAGTGCTGAGATTATAGGCGTTAGCTACCGCACCTGGCCTGAGCCCTCATCTCTTAAGAAAATGAAATTACTTTTGAAGGTACATAATGCCACTGAATTGTACATTTAAAAATTGTTAAAATGGTAAATTTTTGAGGCAGGTGGATCCACCTGAGGTCAGGAGTTCGAGACCAGCTTGACCAATAAGGTGAAACCCTGTCTTTACTAAAAATACAAAAATTATCTGTGTGTGGTGGTGTGCGCCTGTGATCCCAGCTACTTATGGTCCCAGCTATTCGTGGTCCCAGCTATTCGGGAGGCTGAAACAGGAGAATTGCTTGAACCTGGGAGGTGGAGGTTGTAGTGAACCAAGATCCTGCCACTGCACTCCAGTGTGGGCAACAGAGCAATACTCTGTTTCAAAAAATAAGTAAGTAAATAAATAAATAAAATAAAATGGTAAATTTTGTGTATATTTTATCAAAATTTTTAAAAATTACCAGTTTACATTTTTAAAATTATCACCCCAGGAACAAGTGCTGTATTTATTCTGAGACAACCTTCTCCTACCTTAAACAGAATCTTAGGGCTGGAGGCTTGCTTTCTGCCCTCTTTTGTATGTGATGTATTTCTTTTGAAAATTCGGTTATAATTTACCCCCAGTAAAATGCACAGATCTTAGGGTTTGATGAATTTTCTCTCGACATGTTTTTGCACTTCCTTGTTTTTAAGGAGCACTGATTTGAGGAGTCAGTGGCGTTCTCTCTTTAGTTTGCAGGGTTTGCTGTGATTTGTAATCACATACTTGACCTAGTCATCCCTTTTCCACCATGGTGGCAGAAAGAGCATGGGATATAGAGCTTCAAGTACGTGTTCTTTGCTTACTGTCTCGTACCTTGAGTATGTCAGTTGCCCTCTCAGACCTGTTTTCTCGTCTGTAAATGGATCTGTTGTGAGGACTCACTGAGATGTTACTAGAAGGGCTTTGTATGCCATGTAAGCAGAGTAAGAGGCAAACTTTTTGTGTAGATCAGGGGAAATGGAGAGAATAGGTGCCCTGACAGACCAGTGTGGCTCGTTAACAACCTTTTCTTTTCCTAATAGGTCACCTTTGGCTCTTCAGAGATGCAGGGACACACGATGGGCTACTGGTTAACCAAACTGAATTATTTGTGCCATCTCTTAATGTTGACGGACAGCCTATTTTTGCCAATATCACACTGCCAGGTACTGATTTCAGTCTTACTTTTTAAAAAGATATGGTTTGTTGTAAAAAGTATCAGATAGGCCACTTGAAAAATTAAGCCCAGTCTTTAATTTTTGCCTGATGTCAGGCAAAGTATCCAATCTTTCTGTATCTTATTCTGTACCATAAATAAATGGAAGTGATGTATTTGTATGTTCTGTGTTAAACAAAAATGTTATGGTGTCTCAAAAGCACTTTGGGCTCTTAAGAAACAAGTGAGATGAAGGTGTTACACCATAGGTTAGTTTTGTAGAGTTGTAGAATTATGAATGCCTTTTGTTTCCCTGGCCAAATTGTGACCTGGAGACCCAGGAGAACAATGTGTACAGCCTGAGATATTTTGGCTTATTTCTTGTTGACTTCTAATTTTGTTTTTTTTTTTTTTGAGACTGAGTCTTGCTGTGTCACCCCGGCTGGAGTACAGTGGCACGATCTCAGCTCACTGCAACCTCTGCCTCCTGGGTTCAAGTGATTTTCCTGCCTCAGCTTCCCGAGTAGCTGGGACTACAGGCACGTGCCACCACACCTGGCTAATTTTTTTGTATTTTTAGTAGAGACAGGGTTTCACTATGTTAGCCAGGATGGTCTTCTTCTCCTGACCTCGTGATATGCCTGCCTCGGCCTCCCAAAGTGCTGGGATTATAGGCGTGAGCCACTGCGCATGGCCTATGTGTTTTTATTTAACACAATCAAGCCTACAGTGCCAGTCAGAGTTGGGTTTTTTTTTTTTTTTTTTTTTTTTGAGATAGTCTTGCACTGTTGCCCAGGCTGGAGTGCAGTGGTGTGATTTCGGCTCACTGCAACCTCTGCCTCTCAGGTTCAAGTGGTTATTCTGCCTCAGCCTCCCGAGTACTTGGGGCTATAGGTGCCTGCCACCACACCCAACTAATTTTTGTACTTTTGGTAGAGGTGGGGTTTCACCATGTTAGCCAGGCTGGTCTTGAACTCCTGACCTTAGGTGATCCGCCCACCTTGTCCTCCCTAAGTGCTGGGATTACAGGCCTGAGCCACTGTGCCTGGCCTGCTTTTTTTTTTTTCTCACACTGTCGCCCGGGCTGGAGTGCATTGGTGTGATCTTGGCTCACTGCAACCTCTGCCTCCCGGGTTGAAGCTATTCTCCTGCCTCAGCCTCCGGAGTAGCTGGGATTACAGGTGCCCGCCACCAGGCCTGGCTAATTTTTTGTATTTTTAGTAGAGATGGGGTTTCACTATGTTGGCCAGGCTGGTCTCAAACTTCTGACCTTGTGTTCTGCCTGCCTCGGCCTCCCAAAGTGCTAGGATTACAGGCGTGAGCCACTGGGCCTGGCAATTTTTTTAAAAAAATCGTTGAAGATTGGCATAATACTTTACTATTTGTTTGAAGTTCAAATGATTTTTATCAGGGTAAACCCTAAGAAACTGATGTTCCTGTGGCTTAAAAGAAAAACACTAAAGACTGGCCTGGTGTGATGGCTCATGCTTATAATCATGCCTGTAATTCTAGCACTTAGGGAGGCTGTGGTGGGAGGGTTGCTTGAGACCAGGAGTCCTTGACCAGCCTGGACAACAAAGTGAGACCTGAGCTCTACCAAAAAAAAATTTTTTTTAATTATCTGGGCATCTTAGCATGTGCCTATAGTCGCAACTACTTGAGAGGCTGAGGAGGGAGGATCCCTTGAGCCCAGGAGTTTGAGGCTGCAGTGAGCCATGATCACACCACTGCACTCCAGCCTAGATGACAGAGTGAGACCCTGTCTCAAAAAAAAGAAAAAAAAAAAACAAAAAACACAAATCTCCCAAATACATGGATTTCATAGGATTTAAACTAATGTGTGTGTATAGATTCTGTTTTAGGGAAGTAGATATACAAAAATGGGCATTGATGAATTCAATTTGGTAGATTTTGCATTATAGAATACCCTTAAAGCTACGTTTCCAGTGAGTGTGAGGTAGGGATTGGGATACCCAATTCAGTGGTACTAGATTTTCTAAGTACACGTAGTTTTAGTTATTTGTTCTGTGACTACCACCCCAAAACTAGTAACTACCTCTTTTTTTGAGACAGAGTCTCACTGTTGCCCAGGCTGGAGTGCAGTGGCGTTATCTTGGCTCACTGCAACCTTTGCCTTCTGGGTTCACCTGCTTCAGTAGCTGGGACTACAGGTGCACGCCACCAAGCCTGGCTAATTTTTTGTATTTTAGTGGAGATGGGGTTTCACCATGTTGACCAGGCTGGTCTTGAACTCCTGAGCTCAGGCAGTCCACCTGCCTCGGCCTCCCAAAGTGCTAGGATTATAGGTATGAGCCACCATGCCTGGCCCACCGTTTTATTTGTTCATAATTCTGTAGTCTAGGCTGGGCTCAGCTAGGCAGTTACTCTGCTGGCAGTAGTCGTTGGTGTGGCTGCCTTTTGCTGGGGGCTGGGCCTGTCCCACATTTTTTATTTTATTTTATTTTTTTCCTTTTTTCTTTTTCTTTTTTGAGATGGGGTATCATCCTGTCACCCAGGTTGGAGTGCAGTGGCATGATCTTAGCTCACCACAATCTCTGCCTCTAGGGCTCAAGTGATCCTCCCACCTCAGCCTCCCCAGTTGCTGGGACCACAGGTATGTAACACCATGAGTAGCTAATTTTTTGTATATTTTTTAGAGACGGGGTTTCACCATGTTGCCCAGGCTGGTCTTGAACTCCTGAGCTCAAGTGATCTACCCACGTTGGCCTCCCAAAGTGCTGGGATCACATGCATGAACCACTGTGCCTGGCCAGGGCCTCTCCCTCTTTATGTGGTCTGTCCAGCAGGGTAGCTCAGGATTTCCAAAAGTAGAAAAGCAGAAGTTGACAGGCCTTTTTAAGGCTTAGGCCCAGAATTGCCAGTGTCACTTCACCACATTCAGTTAGTTAAAGCATTCACGAGCCCAGCCAATTCAAGAGGAAATTATTACACAGAAGCATGAACACCATGAGGTTTCCATGGGCCATCAGCATAACACCCTGCCACGTACATGCACTCACTCTTTCTCTTTAACCTAAAGTGAGATGCATCTGTAGTAAAGTAGTTGTTGGTAAAGCCTCTCGCTCATTCCTTGTACTGAGACCCTAGTCTGCCACTGCGGATTTGGTTTTTGTCCTTCCAGTGTATACTCTGAAAGAGCGATGCCTCCAGGTTGTCCGGAGCCTAGTCAAGCCTGAGAATTACAGGAGACTTGACATCGTCAGGTCGCTCTATGAAGATCTGGAAGACCACCCAAATGTGCAGAAAGACCTGGAGCGGCTGACGCAGGAGCACATTGCAAGTCAACGGATGGCAGCGGAGATTTAAAATTTCTGTTGAAACTTACACTCTTTCATCTTAGCTTTTGATGATACTGATGAGTCTTGATCTAGATATAGGACTTGTTCCTTACTCAGTTTCAAAGTGTCTCATTCTCAGAGTAAAATAGGCATCATTGTTTAAAAGAAAGTTAACTGACTTCACTAGGCATTGTGATGTTCAGGGGCAAACATCACAAAATGTAATTTAATGCCTGCCCATTAGAGAAGTATTTATCAGGAGAATGTGGTGGCATTTTTGCCTCCCAGTAAGTCAGGACAGTTTGTGTAAGGAGGTTTGTATAAGTAATTCAGTGGGAATTGCAGCGTATCATTTAAGAAGGCAGTGGCATCTGCTTTTAATGGATGTGTAATACATCCATTTTGCATCCATAATGGTTGGTGACTTGTCCACCTCCTGCTTTGGGAAGACTCAGGCATCCTTGAGGAAGGGACAAGTCTTTCTCCTCTTTGAGACCCCAGTGCCTGCACATCATGAACTTTCAGTCAGGGTTTGTCAGAGGAACAAACCATGGGATGCTTTGGTATAAAGTGCTTGGAGGTTCTACCTCTGTTTTTGTTGGGGGGTGGGAGAGGGGGCCTTAAAATGTGTACAGTAAACAAATGTCTTAAAGGGAATCATTTTTATAGCACTTTTTAAAATTTTCTAAGTTGCCCACTTTTCTTGGTCCAGTCTTGTCGAAGTGCTGTTTTATTTCTGTTTCTAAACTAGGATTAATTTTCTGCAGTTGTGATAATAGCATTTTTGTAACTTGACATCTGCACAGAAAAATAGGAGAAAATCAGGAATCTTCATGTTTGATTCTAGTATTAATGGGCTACTATACTATAAATAAGTTTTTGCTAAATGTGGGTGTTTCTGTTCCTTTTTGTAAATATGTGACATTCCTGATTGATTCGGCATTTTTCATCAGGCAGGACCTGGTGGCACTTCCACTTCCAACCTCTGGCGAGTTACTCGTACCAGTGGATTCATGGAGTAGCCTGAAATGTTTCATAGTTTTCTAAATGTACAAATTCTTATAGGCTAGACTTAAATTTATTAACTAAAATCCAATGTTTCTATCAGACTCAGTTTTTTATAACTAATAGCTTTTTTTGTTTTTCAATTTTTATTCTCGTCCCCTAACAGCTTTTTTTTCTTTTTTTTTTTTTTTTGAGACAGAGTCTCACTCTTGTTTCCCAGGCTGGAGTGCAATGGCGCGATCTCGGCTCACCACAGCCTCCGCCTCCTGGGTTCAGGCAATTCTCCTGCCTCAGCCTCCTGAGTAGCTGGGATTACAGGCACGCGCCACCATGCCCAGCTAATGTTTTGTATTTTTAGTAGAGACGGGGTTTCACCATGTTGACCAGGATGGTCTCGATCTCTTGACCTCGTGATCCACCCGCCTCGGCCTCCCAAAGTGCTGGGATTACAGGCGTGAGCCACCGCGTCCGCTGTACTTTTTTTTCTTTTCTTTTTTTTTTTTTTGCTGCTGGCATCAAGATGATCTTGTTGCATTTTTCTTTTAATTTTTTTTCTTCTAATTTTTGTACTTTTAGTAGAGATGGGATTTTGCCATGTTGGCCAGGCCAGGCTGGTCTCAAATCCCCTATAGCTTTTTTTTTGAGACGGAGTCTCGCTCTGTCACCAGGCTAGAGTGCAGTGGTGCAGTCTCGGCTCACTGCAACCTCTGCTTCCCGGGTTCAAGCGATTCTCCTGCCTCAGCCTCTTGAGTAGCTTTTTCAAAAATCTCCCCAGTAGAGAAAAATTTGGAAAAGACAGAAAACTAAAAAGGAAGAAAAAAGATCCCTACTAGGTACACTTCTTAAATACAGCCACAGTTAACATTTTGAACTATTTTCTGTCAGCCTTTTTTAGGACATATTTTGGTTGGTGGTTTTTTTACATAGTTGAGATTGTATTGTTATACAGTTTTATACCCTACTTTTTCATTTAACTTTGTAACAAATTTTTCTTCATGTTATTATAAGCTTTTCATAAACATTAGTATAGTCTTTTATAATTAATGTTTGTGGCTATTTCTTGGCATCGTTAATTTCTTATCCTAGCCTTTGGGCACAATTCCTGTGCTCACAAACTAGAGTGACGGCTGGCATAATGGCTCACGCCTGTAATCCCAGTACTTTGGGAGGCCAGTGTAGGAGGATTGCTTGAGCCCAGAACTTCAAGATGAGCCTGGGCTCATGGTGAGACCCCATCTATACAAAAAATTTTTTTAATTAGCTGAGCATGGTGGCACACGTCTGTAATCCTAGCTACTTGGCAGGCTGAGATGGAAAATCGTTTGAGTTCGGGAATTTGAGGTTACAGTGAGCCAGGAGTATGCCACTGCATTCCAGCCTGGGGGACAGAGCAAGACCCTGCCTCAAAAAAAAAAAAAAAAAAATCAGGCCAGGCATGGTGGCCCACACCTGTAATCATAGCACTTTAGGGGCTGAGGCAGGCAGATCACCTGAGGTCAGGAGTTCGAGACCAGACTGGCCTGGCCAACATGGTGAAAGCCCGTCTCTACTAAAAATACAAAAATTAGCCAGGTGTGGTGGTGGGCACTGTAATCCCAGCTACTTGGGGGGCTGAGGCAGGAGAATCGCTTGAACCCATGAGTCGGAGGTTGCAGTGAGCTGAGATCGCACCATTGCACTCCAGCCTGGGTGACAGAGCAAGACTCCATCTCAAAA
>NW_022437153.1:243010-245982 GCF_009761245.1 Sapajus apella
AAAAAAAAAAAAAAAAAAAAAAAAAAAAAAATCAGAGTGAAGTGAATGAAACACTCCACAATTTTCCTTCTGATATTAGCTTCTTCTTTGAACATTCAACAAATAGTCTTTTTATTTATTTATTTTTTAGCATGTGGTAGTAGTTCTCATTCAGTGACACACCTTTAAATATTTACATGTTTGTTGAAATGTTGGATAGGGATGAAAAACTCTGGAGGTGGAGAGCTTCCTGTGCTGGAGTGGAAGGCAGCTGTGTGAGTTCCAGAGTGGGACAGGGTGCGTTGTTTAAAGAAGTCCGCTGGGCTGGGCGTGGTGGCTCAAGCCTGTAATCCCAGCACTTTGGGAGGCCGAGGCGGGTGGATCACGAGGTCAAGAGATCGAGACCATCCTGGTCAACATGGTGAAACCCCGTCTCTACTAAAAATACAAAAAATTAGCTGGGCATGGTGGTGCGTGCCTGTAATCCCAGCTACTCAGGAGGCTGAGGCAGGAGAATTGCCTGAACCCAGGAGGCGGAGGTTGCGGTGAGCCGAGATCGCGCCATTGCACTCCAGCCTGGGTAACAAGAGTGAAACTCTGTCTCAAAAAAAAAAAAAGTCCGCTGGTGCTGGAGTGGAACAGGGTGCAAGGTTTAAGGAAGCCCACTGGTGCCGGAGTAGTTCCACATTGGCTTTATGTCTTCGTGTCAAAATGATAGTTCATGTTCTTCTTGTTAAAACATGCAGTTTGAGTACTGTGTTTTTGATGTTGTCCAAGTAACATGAATAATATATGTTTTTCATTTGAAATCTTGTGAATGTATTCGATGTATCGCTCTTAAGAGACTGTGAAGTTCCTATTTTAAGCTCTTTTTTTAAAAGCTGTTCTTTAATACATTAAATGGTGCTGCATAAAGGAAACAGGGTGTGTTGTGTAGTGTTTTAACCAGGCGCTTTTCTCTCAGAGAATTTCAAAACCTGTTTACATAAAGGCCCAGGATGGGAAGGAGATCCAGACATAAGCCACCAGCCTCATTCTAAGTCTCTTCTCTTTCCAACCCTGGATTTTTTTGTATTTAACATTGTTTCTTTTAGCTTTATTTTTCTTATAAAAGTAATATATCATTATAAAAATATTAAACACCTCAGAAAAATATTAAGAAGAAAAACATTCACATTGGAAAGTTTTTTTCCCATGAAAACAGAACCCAAAAAGGTAAGTGGTTAAAATTTCACCAGCAATTAATCATGTTGAGAATAAGGCCAGGTGAGGTGGCTCATGCCTGTAATGCCAGTACTTTGGGAGGTTGAGGCGGGCGGATCACCTGAGCTCGGGAGTTTGAGATCAGCCTGGCCAACATGGTGAAAGCCCATCTCTACTAAAAATAATAAATTAGCGGAGTGTGTTGGCATGTGCCTGTAATCCCAGCCGCTCAGGAGGCTGAGGCAGGAGAATCGCTTGAACCAGCTACTCTTGAGGCGGAGGTTGCAGTGAGCCGAGATTGCACTATTGCACTCCAACCTGGGTGACAAAAGTGAAACTGTCTAATAAATAAATAAATAAATAAATAAATAAATAAATATAGAGAGAGAGACACTACAACAGTGAGGGCATGTGCTAGAAATCAGTGCACTAAGGATATGGAAGATATCAATGTTTTACACTCTTAATGTGTGAACACCAGTGTGAACTTTTCAGATACTTTCACCCTGGGTATCCCATTCTTAGCACCTCAGTCCCACTCTCTGCTAGTCATTGGCTTCCTGATACTCTTTCAGTACAGGTTGAGTATCCCTAATCCAAAAATTCCAAATCCAAAATGCTCCAAAATCCAAAAGTTTTTGAATGCTGACATGAGGCTACCAGTGGAAAATTCCACATGAGTACTTAAACTTTGTTTCATGTGCAAAATTATGGAAAACATTGCTTAAAATTACCTTCAGGCTGTGTGTATAAGGTGTATATAGAACTGGTGTTATGATGTGTATGTTTTCTTTTTTTATTCCTGGCTCAACTCCCATAGTCCTTGTTACAGATGTGAGCCACCTTGCCTGGCTCAATTTTTTTTTTTTTTTACTTTTTATTTTTTGAGGAATTTTGCTCTTGTTGCCCAGGCTGGAGTGCAATGGCATGATCTCAGCTCACCCCTCCTCCTGGATTCGAGCGATTCTCTTGCCTCAGCTTCCTGAGTAGCTAGAATTATATGCATGTGCCACCACTCCCGGCTAACTTTGTATTTTTAGCAGAGATGGGGTTTCTCCATGTTGGTCAGGCTGGTCTCGAAATCCCAACCTCAGGTGATCCACCCGCCTCAGTCAGCCTCCCAGAGTGCTGGGATTACAGGTGTGAGCCACTGTGCCTGGCAATTTTTTTTTTTTATATGGATGAGAGGTTTCGAGGTTTCTGTGTTGCCAAGGCTGGCCTTGAACACCTAGCCTCATCTCATGCTCCAGGACAACAGGCCTGAGCCACCATGGCTCCCTGCCTGGCTAATTTGTATGTTTTTTGTAGAGGTGGGGTCTTGCTGTGTTGCCCAGGCTAGTCTTGAACTCCTGGGCTCAAGCAATCCTCCCACCTTGGCCTCCCAAAACCCTGGGAATACAGCCCTCATTTCAGAGAACGTCCCACCCCATACCCTGAGAGAAGGAATGGTGACATCATGAAGCCTTGTTAAAACCCACGAGGATGGTCAGGCGCAGTGGCTCACGCCTGTAATCCCAGCACTTTGGGAGGCTGAGGCGGGCGGATCATGAGATCAAGAGATCGAGACCATCCTGGCCAACGTGGTGAAACCCCGTCTCTACTAAAAGTACAAAAAAATTAGCTGGGCATGGTGGCGCGCACCTGTAGTCCCAGCTACTCGGGAGGCTGAGGCAGGAGAATTGCTTGAACCCGGGAGGTGGAGGTTGCAGTGAGCCGAGGTTGCGCCAGTGCATTCCAGCCTGGCGCCTGGTGAAGGAGTGAGAGTCTGTCTCAAAAAAAAAAAAAAAAAA
>NW_022437153.1:246082-248891 GCF_009761245.1 Sapajus apella
AAAAAAAAAAAAAAAAAAAACCCACGAGGACTGTAGAGAGCATCAGGATACCTGAACATGTAGAGGTTCCTGGAGGATGGTGCACCCAGGGAGGGGATGGAAACTGCATCTCTTACCCCATTCCTTGGCCTATGCCTCTCTTCATCTGTATCCTTTGTAATATCCTTTATGATAAACTGGCAGTCCGGGTGTGGGGGGTTACACATATAATCCCAGCGTTTTGTGAGGCTGAGGTAGAAGGATTGCTTGAGCCCAGGAGTTCAAGACCAGCCTGGGCATTATAGTGAGACCCCTTCTCTCCTAGAAAAAAAAAAAGCCAGGAATGGTGGTGCATGCCTGCAGTCCCAGCTGCTCAGTTTGCGCTCTAGCCTGGTTGACAGAGCAAGACCTTGTCTCAAAAAAAAGACTGGTAAACATGTTTCTCTGAGTTTCGTGGGCCACTCCTGCAAATTAATCAAACCCAAAGAGAGGGTTGTGGGAACCCCAACTTGAAGCTGGTTGGTCAGAAGTTCTGGAGATCCAGACTTGCTACTGGTGTGGGGGCGGGGCCAAGTCCTGAGGACTGAGCCCTCAACCTGCAGGATTTGATATTGTTTCCAGACAGATGGTGTTGGAAGTGAATTAGAGGACACCTAGTCAGTGTTCAATGCAGAATAGATTGCTTGCTTCTGGCAGGGAGAAATCTACACATTTGGACACAAAAGTGTTCTGTGTTGGTATTGTGTTAGTGTGAAATCTAGAGGAAAAACACAGTGTGAGAGTTTTTCTGAAACAGAAAGTTTAATGAATTTTGCCTTTTGTTGGAAATTGATGCTTGGTGCCTCAAAGAAAAATTAGCACTGAGACAAAGGATCTCTCAGCAAGCAATTTTTACTTCCTGGACTGCAGGAAGGGTACTCTCGCTAGCCATTTTGTCGCAAGAATACAACGAACAAAGGAAAAGCAGAAATATTTATCCCTTAAGCATTTGAGGTCCTTATTGCTGTGTCTGATCTCCGTTGGCTGGAGCCAGACCTCACAATCTAAACTAAAACCCAATTGGCGAACAACTTAAAACTTTTCTAAACAGGTAAAAGCAATAGCAAGCTGGGCACGTCCAGCACAGATATCTTGGTTAAAGTACAAGGACATAGAATGTACTATGTGCCTGTAAGCATGGCATGTCTAACAGCTACATAGGATACGGCTTCACAAAGTTATTAGCACACTTATGATTCATTCTTTAACAAGAAAGGAAACTTTAAAGGGGAGCTTTTCTACTTCCCACAACTTTAGACTTAGGTCCCATCCTCAAGATACCTCATTATATATATGCATATATTCCAAAATACAAATATATATATATATCTGAAATCGGAAACACCTCCAGTTCCAAGCATTTCCAATGAGGGATACTCAACTTGTTTTTCCCCTTTCTTTCCGCACACCTAAACTACCTGCCCCAACAAAACATTTTCCTGCTCCCACCCCTCACCACGCACACCCAAGTAATCCATTGGCAGGTCACAGAAAAATGAGGTACATGTATGATGGTCATGAGAAGGATTGGGCAATAGCACTGGATATATGAGAGGGAGAAAAACCCACAAAACTTGTTTCAAAACTGAAAACATGAAACCACAGGAAAATAATAAGTCTGCTTGACATACGAACTAATGGCAATAGGCTCTCTCCCTGTCTGTCAGATGGAAAAACATGAAAGGCTTTTTCGTTCTGGTTGGGAGAAGTTGAATCCTACAGGACTGGGGCTGGACCCACAAATGTTAATAACAGAGCTGAGGTTACTTGAAAGGCTGGGAGGAAGTCCTACTGAACCATTTCATCTCAAGTTGGAGGAGAGTTAATCTGGCAAAGGACAGTTTGGCAATTTGCTTGATGGGGAGTGACATGAGATGGTGGTTCTTCCCTTGTAGGAGTGTGTTCATTACCTAGGCCAAACCCGAGAATTTCGAGAACCCTTTCTATAGATAGCTATCTCATGCTCAGAAACCTCAGATAGAAACTGTGGTAAGGACTTGTATTAGTCTGTTCTCATGCTGTTATGAAGGAATACCCAAGACTGGGTAATTTATAAAGAAGAGGTTTAATTGACACAGCTCCACATGGCTGGGAAGGCCTCAGGAAACTTACAATTGTGGTGGAAGGCACCTCTTCACAGGGCGGCAGGAGAGATGCCAGGTGCTTATAAAACCTTCAGATCTCGTGCTTATACCCATTACTGGAGATAGAAAAAAAAAACAACCCGTCAGATCTCACGAGAACTGTCACTATCATGAGAATAGCATGGGGGAAAACACTCTCATTATTCAGTCAGCTCCTACCGGATCCCTCCTATGACGTGGAGATTATGGGTAGCAACTCCAGGCAGTAGGGAGGATTTTGAGAGGGTCTGATGTGCCTCTGACGCAACCGTTTTCTAAATACTGGTTTATACTTGGCAGACTCCAGGACTTCCACTCCTCTGATAGATGCAGAAAGCAGATCCCTCTGGAACAGACTCCAGTGATGGAAGTAAATGTATATCCAGGGGAGATTGGTCAAATTAAATATGGCACTCCAGCTAAGCCATTAAAAAGGATAGTAGGCTGGCCGGGCGCGGTGACTCACGCCTATAATTCCAGCACTTTGGGAGGCCGAGGCGGGTGGATCACGAGGTCAAGAGATCGAGACCATCCTGGTCAACATGGTGAAACCCCATCTCTACTAAAACTACAAAACATTAGCTGGGCATGGTGGCGCGTGCCTGTAATCCCAGCTACTGAGGAGGCTGAGGCAGGAGAATTGCTTGAACCCAGGAGGCGGAGGTTGC
>NW_022437153.1:248991-249806 GCF_009761245.1 Sapajus apella
AAAAAAAAAAAAAAAAAAAAAAAAAAATGGATAGTAGGCCAGTTGCCATGGCTCAGGTCTGCAGTCTCAACATTTTGGGAGGCTGAGACTAGAGAGTCACTGGAAGACAGGAGTTTGAGACCAGCCTCAGCGATACAGTGAGACCTCCCTCTACAAAAAAAAAAAAAAAAAAAAAAAAAAAAAAAAAAGGATAGAGGTTTATTGATCATTCCAAGAGGGAGAGTAAGAGTAGCCACATTCTTCCTTTTTTTTTTTGAGAGAGAGAATCTCATTCTGTTGCTGAGACTGGAGTGTAGTGGCACAATCTTGGCTCACTGCAACCTCCTGCTCCTGGTTCAAGCAATTCTCCTGACTCAGCCTCCTGAGCAGCTGGGATTACAGGTGCCCATCACCAGGCCTAATTGTATTTTTCACCGAGACAGGATTTCACCATGTTGGCCAGGCCGGTCTCAAACTCTTGAACTTAAGTGATCTGCTCACCTTGGCTTCTCAAAGTGCTGGGATTACAGGCATGAGCCACCATACCGAGCCAAGAATTTTATTTTTTAAATTGTAATAGAGACAGGGTCTTGCCATGTTGCCCAGACTGGTCTTGAACACCTGGGTTAGGGCAGTCCTCCTGCCTTGGCCTCCCACAGTGCTGAGATTATAGATAGGTATGCACCACCACACCCAGCTTTAGGTTTATTTTTCTTGTATTTTTTTGTTTCTGTTTTTTGTCTTCCTTCCTTCCTTTCCTTCCTTCCTTCCTTTTCTTCCTTCCTTCCTTCTTTCCTTCCTTCCACTTTTCCTTCCTTCCTTCCTTTCTCTTTCCT
>NW_022437153.1:259806-339066 GCF_009761245.1 Sapajus apella
CTCCTCGGCCTCCCAAAGTGCTGGGATTACAGGCGTGAGCCACTGTGTACAGTCCCTATGGCATAATGTTAATAAATAAGACTAGGATGCAGAATCTCAGGTGAGGCGCGGTGGCTCACACCTGCAATCCCAGCACTTTGGGATGCCGAGGTGGAAGGATTGCTTGAGGCAAGGAGAGCAAGACGAGCCTGGGCAACATAGTGAGAATCCACCTCTTAAAAAAGATACAAACTGGCCGGGCGTGGTGGCTCACGCCTATAATCCCAGCACTTTGGGAGGCCGAGGCGGGTGGATCGCGAGGTCAAGAGATCGAGACCATCTGGTCAACATGGTGAAACCCCGTCTCTACTAAAAATACAAAAATTAGCTGGGCATGGTGGCGCATGCCTGTAGTCCCAGCTACTCGGGAGGCTGAGGCAGGAGAATTGCTTGAACCCAGGAGGCGGAGGTTGCGGTGAGCTGAGATCGTGCCATTGCACTCCAGCCTGGGTAACAAGAGCGAAACTCCGTCTCAAAAAAAAAAAAAAAGAAAAAGAAAAAAAAAAAAAGATACAAACTGTTATCTGCAGTGCGGCAACAACTGCATCCGAAGCCACATCTGTGTAGAGGGGTGATTTTTGGAAAGGGGAAGTACCCTAGTGGCCTTCGGAGGATTGTGGGATGCTGTGTAACTTTGCCCCTGGTATTGTCCTTTTTTTTTTTTTTTTTTTTTTTTTTGGTGAACAACCATGAATTTTATGGTAAAACACAAAAAGACAGAATGCATTATTTTTATTGTTACCAGTGGTAGCGCCCTGCAAGTTTTGACCGGTAGTTCAGAAGTGGCAAAGTGTTTTTGTATCTATGGCTTTCTTGATCCTTGTAACAGTTCTCTGAAGACAATGTGGCAAAGGTTTGTGTTTTTTCATTCAATCATTCACATGGTATAGCTTTTTTTGTTTGTTTTTGGAGACAAAAACACGTCCAGCTGTTGCCCTGGCTGGAGTGCAGTGACATCATCGTGGCTTGCTGCAGCCTCCAACTCTTGGGCTCAAGTGATCCTCCCATTTCAGCCTCCTGAGTAGCTGAGACTATAGATGCATGCCACCATGCTTAGCTACTTTATTTTTTATAAAGACAGGGTCTTGCTATGTTGCCCAGGCTGGTCTTGAACTCTTCAGCTCCAGCAATCCCTCCTCAGCCTCCTAAAGTGTTGGAATTACAGGTGTGAGCTGCTGCACCCAGCCTCACATGCTTGTTGAGTTCCCCTGACCAGGACTGGGACTTAGCTGAGAGGAATGAGATGCCAGGGGCAAAATGTAAGGAGGCTCGGATGCTCAGGGTCTTGCGGTGCCACCTGAAAGTCAGCGCCTCCTGCATTTTCCTTCCTTAGGTGCCTCGCCTGACTCACCCTCGTCCGGGCCCCGCCTCCACTCTGAGCCAGGCACTACTCTCAATTCTGGGGAAGTAACAGTGAACCAAACGGGTAGCGCTCCCTGCCTATACGGGCCTTCCGTCTAGAAGGGGAGGCAGGCAGAGCTGGTACTCACTGAGACTCCCCTGGGCATGCTGACTGCCCTAGGCGTAGCAGCAGCCAGTGCTCAAGGTTTGGACCCTGCCGTCCCGTGGTCTTTCTCCTAAGTCTTGTGTGCTCGACCCCATGGGTGTCCAGCAGAGTCAGCATTGTAACTTGGGCCACCTGTGGAGCTCAGCTTACTGTGGTGTTTCCAGTGTGGAGGATGTCCTGAAAAAAACCCCGCTAGCAGCTAGCGTGAGGACCTCTCCTGGAAGGACTGCCTCTTTGACTCTAAGCAGGGTCCTCTCCCTCCGTTCCAGCCTCCTACGTGATCACAGACCTGACCCAGCTGCGGAAGATCAAGTCCATGGAGCGGGTGCAGGGCGTGAGCATCACGAGGGAGCTGCTGTGGTGGTGGGGCATGCGGCAGGCCACAGTCCAGCAGCTCGTGGACCTCCTGTGCCGCCTGGAGCTCTACCGGGCTGCCCAGATCATCCTGAACTGTGAGTAACTCAGGGTCCTCCCTGGGTGGGGCCCATCACGCTCCTGAGCAGTTTCCATCCGTGTGAGCTGTACTCTCTGGCCTTGACACTTTTTTCCTCTTTTAATTAAAAAAACTAATCTAGGCCGGGCGCGGTGGCTCAAGCCTGTAATCCCAGCACTTTGGGAGGCCGAGGCAGGTGGATCACGAGATCAAGAGATCGAGACCGTCCTGGTCAACATGGTGAAACCCCGTCTCTACTAAAAATACAAAAAATTAGCTGGGCATGGTGGTGCGTGCCTGTGATCCCAGCGACTCAGGAGGCTGAGGCAGGAGAATTGCCTGAACCCAGGAGGCGGAGGTTGCGGTGAGCCGAGATCGCGCCATTGCACTCCAGCCTAGGTAACATGAGTGAAACTCCGTCTCAAAAAACAAACAAACAAACAAACAAACAAAAAAAACTAATCTAATGAGTGAGTTTACCATGCACATAAGAAACTGATAACAGGCCAAATGCTGTGAGTCACACCTGTAATCCCGGCATGTTGGGAGGCCAAGGGGGGCGAATCACCTGAGGTCAGGAATTCGAGACCAGCCTGGCTAACATGGTGAAACTCCATCTCTACTAAAAGTACAAAATTAGCCAGGTGTGGTGGTGTGTGCCTGTAATCCCAGCTACTCAGGAGGCTGAGGCAGGAAAATCACTTGAACCCGGGAGGCGGAGGTTGCAGTGAGCTGGGATTGTGACACTGTACTTCAGCCTGGGTAATAAGACCAAGACTCCATCTCTAAAGAAAGAAACTGCTAACAATGGTTACCTGTGGCAGCCAGAGAACACAGTGTTGGAGGGAGACTTTACTGTAAATTGTTTCGTACCTTTTAAATTTGGGCTGTTTAAAAAATAAATACACTAGGTAATTTTAAAAAGCTCAGTAACTATAACAAAAATTCAAAAAAGGCTGTAGTAAAAATGATTCATATTGTCATCCTTTCCCTACTTTACATCCCAACAAGTAATGACTGGTAACAATTTCTGGTTTGTCTTACTAGAAATTTTCTCTGCATGAGCAATGATATTATGTATCCGCAATCCCTTTTTAAAAAACTTTTCTTTTTTTTAGACAGGGTGTTGGTGTGTTGCCCAGGCTGGAGAGCAGTAGTGTGATCAAAGCTCATTGCAGCCTTGATGTCCTGGGCTCAAGTGATCCTCCTGCCTCAACTTCCTAATTGGGACTATAGGCACATGCCACCATGTCTGCCTCATTTTTCGTTTTTTTAATAGAGATCGAGGCTGGTCTTGAACTCCTGGCCTCAAGTGATCCTGCTGCCTTGGCCTCCCAAAGTACTGGAATTGCAGGCATAAGCCACCTCACCCTGCCTGCAACCCCC
This sequence comes from Sapajus apella, assembly GCF_009761245.1. Taxonomy (NCBI): domain Eukaryota; kingdom Metazoa; phylum Chordata; class Mammalia; order Primates; family Cebidae; genus Sapajus; species Sapajus apella. The sequence goes on from NW_022437153.1 coordinate 263,172, forward strand.
TTTTGATACAGGTAGTAGCACACCATGTACTATTGTGAATTTTTTTTTGCACCTAGCAATAGACCTTGGGGACTGTTTCATATTGACAATTGACACATTCTTTCTAATAGCTACATTGTATTCCTTTGACAGATATACTATGATTTGTTTAGCTTACCCCTATTGAGAGATGTTTAGGTTCCTTCTAGCATTTTTTGGTTCTTTTTTTTTTTTTTTTTTTTGAGATAAAGTTTCTCTCTGTCACCCAGGCTGGAGTGCAGTGGTGTGATCTCGGTTCACTGCAACCTCCACCTCCCATATTCAAGTGATTCTCCTGCCTCAGCCTCCCAAGTAGCTGGGATTACAGGCATCTGCTACCAGGCCCAGCTTTTTTTTTTTTTTTTTCCTATACAGAGTCTCGCTCTGTCACCCAGGCTGGAGTGCAGTGGTGAGATCTTGGCTCACTGCAGCCTCCGCCTCCTGGGTTCAAGTGATTCTCCTGCTTCAGCTTCCTGAGTAGCTGGGACCACAGGCACCCACCACCATGCCCAGCTAATTGTTGTATTTTTAGTAGAGATGGGGTTTCACTGTATTGTCTAGGCTGGTCTTGAATTCCTGACATCAGGTGACTGGCCCACCTTGACCTCCCAAAGTGCTGGGATTACAGGTGTGAGCCACTATGCCCGGCCATTTTTCTCTTCTGTATAGTGTCAGGATACACTCCCTTGGACGTATAGAGCCTGTTTTACACACATGTAAGTGTAGCCATTTTCTCGAATTTTAAGTGTTGATTGACATTGATACCAGTATTAATGAACTACTGTCCTCTGAGAGAATAGGATCACGTGTTGTGGGGACATATTTAGCCGGTAGTACTCCTACCTTGAAGGGTGGTTGTGAAGTTGAAGAGCAGAAAGTCAAGTACCTGGTGTTCAGCCGGTGCTCAGCAGAAGGCAGCGGGAGGAGGGGTCTGGCTATCCCCACCCCTCCTCACATCCCCAAAGAGACCCCCTCAGTGTGGGGCAGGGGGCCAGTCTTCTGCAGGTACTTAACTGAGCACCTGCCTGGTGCTGTCCTAAGTTCTGGAATATAGCACAGGCAAAGCAACTCTGCCTTCACAAGGGCACAGTCTTGTTAATGTACAGGAAAACAAGTAAAGAAATGGGCAGGTAAGATACAGTGATCAGATAGGGGAGCCTCCTAGGACAGAGGGTCAAGGAAGGCCAGTGCGAGGACGTGAACCTGGAGGAATAGGAAGAAGACAGCCATGTGACGCGTTGGGTAAGAGCCCAGGAGAGAGGGGCCAGCATGTGCAAGGTGCCTGGGGAGCCAGTGGTGGGAGACCCAGATACCCAGGGAAGAGCTGTCCTGTCTGGGATTCCTGAGCTGGGAACCACCTGGTTGGACCAGGATACCAGGTTCAGCACCTGCCTATCCCTCAGGTCTTCTGGAATCAAGGACAGCTTCCAGGAGGAGGGACTGGGAGCAAGGGCCTGAGGGTAGGGGCCTAGAGAGCGCCACCCTCTGGAATAAACCAGGAGAGCAGGGGATGCTGAGGTGGACCTGCAGGTGGAGAGATCTAGAACTCCAGCCCGGGCTGCGCTTTTGGGGGCATCGTGGGGCAGACCACACCAGGCACAGGGAGCCCAGTGGAGCAGCTAGAGCATCTCTTTCCTTCAGCTGCCAAGTGACTTTCCAGGCCTTCCTGTCTGGGGCAGGGAATGGGGCGATCCGGCTCCCAATGTGAGTGACGCTCCAGCTTGACTCCTTGTGTCCCTACATAGTGGTGGCTCCTGATGAGTCATGGCCCTCCCCACCCCGCGGACTCCTGCTCTCTCACTAAGCCCACCTTCCTCCTCAGAGTGGAGGGGTCAGCTGCCCAGGCCACAGCCTCCCGCTTCTGGAACCCACCTGAACCCCTCCCTGCCTGATTCTCTGGAGCTGCTGCTGTTTCTCTCCTTACATTCCCCCTGCAAAAGTTGTCAGAATGAACATGGAGTCATTTTGTGTTAAAAAATAACACTTGGCTAGGTGTGGTGGCTCACACCTGTAATCCTAGCACTTTGGGAGGCCGAGGTAGGCAGATCATTTGAGGTCAGAAGTTCAAAACCAGCCAGATCAACATGATGAAACCCTGTCTCTACCAAAAATACAAAAAAATTAGCTGGGTACGGTGGCACACACCTGTAATCCCAGCTACTCAGGAGGCTGAGACAGGAGAATTGCTTGAACCCGGGAGGTGGAGGTTGCAGTGAGCTGAGAATGCACCATTGCACTCCAGCCAGGGCGACAGAGCAAGACTCCATCTCAAAAAAAAAAAAACCCTGACAAATAGAGCTGGGGAAGGCCATGAAGGAGGACTGTCATGCATAAATGCCCAACAATAATAACTGTCATGGACGACTCTATAAAAACCACAACCTTACATAAAGACCATCACAGTCACACACACAAAATACTTCTGCGAGGACATCTGTCCAGCAAATGCCTGTCTGACCTGGGAGACTGGTATCACCCTTGTTATCCAAGGACAATTACCTTAAAACAGTTACCTTTCTGGTAATTGAAAAACCTTTCTGGATACACTTAGTTTACTGTGGCACGTGTACGCTCATTCCAATGCCCTATTCCTGAGTAAGCAACATTTTCTTGTAGAGAGCCTCTCCTTGTTTGTTATTTAGGTTGATACCCTGAAGGCCAGATCCTCATTCTGGCCTGCCAGAGAGGCCAGGTGGTTTCACAGTGCAGTCGTGGGCGGCGGGCCTGAGTTTCAGTTCAGGCTCAGCCTTGGCTGTGTGGCTCTGGACAAGTCCCTTCCTTTCCCTGGGCCCTGGACCTCTCGACCCCGTCGTTGTCCAGCTCAAGTGTAGTCAGGAGCAGGGGCGGGAGTTCCAGCTAAGTGGAGAGGGGGGCCGGTGGGGTGGGGCTGGCACCAGACCCCAGTGTTGCCCCTACAGCTCAGGCTCAGAGGTTGCAGGGGAGTCCCAATGCCTGAAAGCAGAGAAGCACCGGGGCTTGAGACACAGCCTCTGGCTGGACACTCACCATCGATGTCAAAACCTGTTGACTAATCTAATACAGATTCTTAGCAATGTGAGGCCAACAAACAATAGAGTGCGAAATTTCCAGAAATACACTCATCTCAGTGTGACACCTTTTTAGGGGAACACTGAGCACTTTTGAGGTGCTGGCACTCCCCAAGTGTCTGCTCAGAGGAGCCCCTTCTCCACCCAAGGAACCTGGCCAAGAATGGCTGGGGGTGAAGGTCATGCTCAAGCAGTCTGGATCCAGAGCCATCCTGCTTAGCTTCTTTTCTTTGAGACGGAGTCTCACTCTGTCGCCCAGGCTGGAGTTCAGTGGAATGACCTCGGCTCACTGCAACCTCCACCTCCCTGGTTCAAGCAATTCTCCTGCCTCCGCCTCCTGAGTAGCTGGGATTACAGGTGCCCGCCACCACACCCAGCTAATTTTTGTATTTTTAATAGAGACAGGGTTTCACCATGTTGGCCAAGCTGGTCTCTAGCCCCTGGCCTCAGGTGATCTGCCCACCTTGGCCTCTCAAGTGTGGGGATTATAGGCGTGCACCATGCCCCTAGCAGTCCTACTTAGCTTCCATATGGGAGATTCAGCTGCACCAGTTGCCTCTGAGCGCCGTCCTTTGGTGTCAAGAAAACACTAGTGATACTTTTGCCTATTGGCCTCTGTTCTGTTTAGAACTTTACTCAAGATTGGTGGGATGAGGTGGCTCATGCCTATAGTCCCAGCACTTTGGGAGGCCGAGGCGGGTGGATCACCTGTGGTTGAGAGTTCCAGACCAACCTGTCCAACATGGAGAAACCCCATGTCTACTAAAAATACAAAAAAAAGTGGTGGGGCATGGTTTCGCATGCCTGTAATCCCAGCTATTCAGAAGGCTGAGGCAGAAGAATTGCTTGAACCTAGGAGGCGGAGGTTGCAGAGTCTCAAAAAAAAAAAAAAAAGAAGTTTACTCAAGATCTGTGCTCTGCTGTTCTCACTGCCTCTACCCTCCTTTCTTGTTCCCACACCTCCTGTTTCTTCCTCTCAGCCCTGCTGATCAAAACTGCCTGAGGAAGAATGATTAAGGCTGGTTTCCACATCCACAGAATCCCTGCCGTTCTTTTGTTATGGGCGTCTGGTGGTGTGTTACTATTGGTTTGAATTCTCAGGCAAGGCACTTCCCCTTTCTGTATCTTTTTTTTTTTTTTTCTTTCATTAGAAAAAAGTGCTGTAAATCCTTGTCACTTTTTGGAGGTGAATATAGAGAAGCATTTTAAATTTCTTTTTTTTGAGATGGAGTTTCGCTCTTGTTACCCAGGCTGGAGTGCAATGGCGCGATCTTGGCTCACCGCAACCTCCGCCTCCTGGGTTCAAGCAATTCTCCTGCCTCAGCCTCCTGAGTAGCCGGGATTACAGGCACGCGCCACCATGCCCAGCTAATTTTTTGTATTTTTTAGTAGAGACGGGGTTTCACCATGTTGACCAGGATGGTCTCGATCTCTTGACCTCGTGATCCACCCGCCTCGGCCTCCCAAAGTGCTGGGATTACAGGCGTGAGCCACCGCGCCCGCCTTAAATTTCTTATTCTATCTGTTCGTAGCCTCTTCCCTTCCCAACTGCTTAATATTTAACATCAGTTAAACATGCCTTTGCACTCACTTGCTTAGGATTGGTTATGAACTTGCTCATTGTCTCTGGCAGTTTGGGAACCTGATCTCTGCCCACTGCTGTATTTATTTTATTTTATTTTATTTATTTATTTGTTTATTCATTTATTTTTTGAGACAGAGTCTTGCTCTGTCGTCCAGGGAGGAGGGCAATGGCATGATCTCAGCTCACTGCAACCTCCACCTCCCAGGTTCAAAGCGATTTGCTTGCCTCAGCCTCCCAAATAGCTGGGATTCCAGGCATGCTCCACCATGCCGGGCTAATTTTTGTATTTTTAGTAAAGACAGGCTTTCGCCATGTTGGCCAGGCTGGTTTCAAACTCCTGACCTCAGGTGATCCCACCGCAGCCTCCCAAAGTGTTGGAATTACAGGCAGAGCCACCGTGCCTGACCCTTTATTTTTCTTTGTTGTTGTTATTGCCATAGTGGTTCAAACAGACACCCACTATTTTTTTTGAGATGGAGTCTTGCTCTGTCGCCCATGCTGGAGTGCAGTGGCATGATCTTGGCTCACTACAACCTCTGCCTCCCGGGTTCAATAGAGTCTCCTGTCTCAGCCTCTTGAGCAGCTGGGACTATAGGCGTGCACTACCACGCCCAGCTAATTTTTTGTATTTTTACTAGAGAAAGGGTTTCCCCATATTGGCCAGGCTGATCTGGAACTCCTGACCTTGTGATCCACCCACCTTGGTCTCCCAAAGTGCTGGGATTACAGGCCTGAGCCACCGTGCCTGGCCAGATGCCCCCCCACCTCTTAAAGGGCATTAACAATACATTTGAAGAAAACAGTTCTTGAAAACCTCACGTATTAAAAGTCCTGGACATGAAGTGGCTTCCTCAGGGACTGACTTCTCCAGGGGATGTGCCTGTATGTGACTGCAGCCTTTTGAAGGCCATGCTTGAACTCAGTGGTACGATTAGGGCCCACTGGGGGCCACGTTTGTGCACAGTCTCTTGAAATTGTGGACTGCGGTGGCTTCTATTCTGAACAGGTAGAGGACTGGGTCTGTGGGTCTCTGTTGCTTGATATTTCCTCAGCCTTAGTTGCCAAAGCCATAGTTATTTAATGTGTCAAATGCTGAATATTCTAAGAATTAGAATGAATCAGTACAGAAGGCTCAGAACAGAAAACAGTTACCCATTCCTTGCCTTAGCACATCTGCTGGCCAGAGTCAGCCCCTTTTTCCTCTTTTAGCCATCCACGTCTTGGTCCCCTGTATTAGCCTTCCAGGTTCACTGCTGTTAAAGCACAGACCACAGTGGCTGAGAGAAGACGGTGTTCATGTCCTTCTCCTGTGACTGCCAGGCTGCCCTGGGCTCCTGTGGCAGCTCCGTGGTGTTGAGGCCCAGACTGTATCTGTATCATTCTGTCAGCGTGGACACAAGGCTTCTCACATCTGAGATGGCCCCTCTGTGCCCCCACATGCACATCCCAGCCAGCAAGAAGGGGAAAAGAGGGCAAGGCTGGGCACACTCCTCTTCTTTTAAGGACACGACCAGGAATTTGCTCACTTACTTTCCCTCGCAAGCTATTGGCCGGAACCTGGTCACAGAACCACAACTGCTTCTGAGGGAGGCTGGCAAATGTCGTCTTTAGCTGGAAGGTTATGTGTACAGCTGAAGCTCTAGTACTCTAGAAGAGGAAGAAAGCAGTATGGGAGGGACAATTAGCAGTTTCTGCCATGATTCCTTGTGGCCAAGCAGATATCCGTGTACACTTGTCTTGACATGCATAAAATGTCTGCTTTCCACAAGGGACAGAGGCCTGGGGGCCTAAGTAGCCACCTCCTTTAGGGCAAGTCTGGGATGTGTGGGTGATGTGTAGGCTTCTTTAATGGCCCCAGTGACCCAGGGCCTCTCAACCAAAGAGAAGCTGTCTGTATCCCTTTCCCCCAGCACACCCAAATTCAATGATGGAATTTGAACAGGAAGCCACAATAAAAACTCCCATTTTAGGTGAGAAACACGAGGTAGTTTCTGTCTATAGCAGTCAACAAAACAATCGTAAAACTCCATTCCCTTTAAAAGAGTAAGTTCTTCGCTTGGCCCATCCTACAGCCTTTGGTTCTCAGTGATCTGTGATTCTCAAAGCATCCTAAGCGTCAGTATTACCTGGGAACTTGTTAGAAATGCAAATTATTGGGCCCCACTTCATCTGCTGATTCAGAAACTAGGGGTGAGGTCCAGCAGTCTGGCTTAAGCCCCCCAGGCGATTCTGATGCACCCTGAGGTTTAAGAACCACTGCTCTGGCCGGGCACACCTGTAATCCTAGCACACTGGGAGGCTGAGATGGTTGGATCACTTGAGGTCAGGGGTTCGAAACCAGCCTGGCCAACATGGTGAAACCCTGTCTCTACTAAAAATACAAAAATTAGGCAAGGCTCACGCCTGTAATCCCAGCCTCTCGGGAGGCTGAGGCAGGAGAATCGCTTGAACCTGGGAGGCGGAGGTTGCAGTGAGCCAAGATCGTGCCACTGCACTCCAGCCTGGGCCAACACAGTGACACTCTGTCTCAAAAATAAATGAAAATACAAAAATTAGCCAGGTGTCATGGTAAGTGCCTGTAATCTAAGCTACTTGAAAGGCTGAGGCAAGAGAATCATTTGAACCTGGGAGACAGAGGTTGCGGGGAGGTGGAGGTTGCAGTAAGCTGAGAATGTGCCACTGCACTCTAGCCTGGGTGATAGAGCAAGACTCCGTCTGAAAAAAAACATACCACTGCTCTGATACCTGGTCCTCCATGATTTCTGGCTGTCTTAAGAGGCAGGGGAAGTGGCTTCCATGTTCATTATTCTCTGTGGCCTTATCTGAATGGAACTGGAGAGAATGTGCTCTCATTTAGGGCTACTTGGCTTTCACAAACCACCTCCTGCCGGTGTGGGTCTGGGGGCTTGAGTGGAGCTGTAGGAGTCAATCAACACTAGCTTTTATCAAATTCAGCTGTGGTTTCTTTGGCAACCCAATTCTGTCAAAAAAACTGTAAGCTTCTGCTCTCTTGGCTTCTAATCAGTTCTGCTGTGTGGTAATCACAGCCAAAGAACCAGCCTAGACACATCTTTTTATTTATTTTTTTTTTTTGAGGTGGAGTTTCACTCTTGTTGCCCAGGCTGGAGTGCAAGAGCATGATCCCGGCTCACTGCAACCTCCACCTTCTGGGTTCGAGAGACTCTCCTGCCTCAGCCTCCTGAGTAGCTGGGATTACAGGTGTGCGCCACCATGCCCTGCTATTTTTGTATTTTTAGTAGAGATGGGGTTTCTCCATGGTGGTCAGGCTGGTCTTGAACTCCTGACCTCAGGTGATCCACACACCTCGGCCTCCCAAAATGCTGGGATTGCAGGCATGAGCCACCACGCCCAGCAAGACACATCTTAATTCTTAGCCCTGAAGTGTTTGGTCTGTTACTTCCTGGCTTCTGTGCTCAGTCTCCCCCAACTCATTCGCCAATTTAATGTGCTTACCTGGAGCTCCCTTGAAGCTGCCTGAAAGAGTAATTTGGATGGAAAGGCAGCACTCTTGATTTGACTTTTGCCTTTGAACTCTCTGTATTTGGCAGAGAACCTCTTCTGAGGGTCAGTAGTAGAACTGAGAAAGGTGGAGCAGAGATTAGATCATTAGAAATGTTGGTACCATGGTCTTCCCTGCTGCTGAGGCTGACTCTTGAGATCCCCCAAAATGGGGATTCTTAGTCGACTTGGATTGTTAGCTACAGTCTGGGTCTTCGTTTTCTTTCTTACCTATTTTTTTTTTTTTTAATAGAGACAGGGTCTTGCTGTGTTGCCCAGGCTGGAATGCAATGGTACAATCATAGCTCATTGATGTCTTGAACTCTTGGGCTCAAGCAGTCCTCTTGCCTCAGCCTCCCAAGTAGCTAGAACTATAGGTGCAAGTCACCATGCCCAGCTAATTTTTTTTTTTTCAGATTTTGGAATTTTTGCATTATATCCTTAGTGGCTGAGCATCCCTAACTTGAAAATCCAATATCTGAAATGCTCCAATGAGCATTTCTTTTGCGTGTCATGCTGCTACTCACAAAGTTTTGGATTTTGGAGTATTTTGGATTTCAGGGTTTCAGATTAGGGCTCTTCCACCTGTATCACTATTTTTAGCCCCTCTATAGGTTGGCTTTGCAATGTTAACACATATACTTCCATTTCTTCCGTAAGCTATAGGCAATGTCTCCCAATGCCCCATTTTGTAAGATGAAGCCCTTTTTTATCCCCTCCTCTTCAGTTTCACCTCCCATCTTCTGGCAAACACTAGCTGAAAAATAGTCATTTGTGAATGTTGTGACCGCTGAGCCTCCAGGGAGAACTGGGTCTTGGATGAAGCTTCACTTTCTGGGTCAGACAGGAAAGGGGAATGCTACCTTTGCGTCCTAGTTGAAAGCTGCCTCCTTATATGGGGAGAGTATGACATGTACGGGGCATCTGCAGTGGCAGGTCATGGTCTAGAGCAGCATTTCCCACACCACGTGCCTCAGAAGAGTGGTCCAGCAAGATACCCTGCTGCAAACAAAAGGGTCCGTAAATAACTAAACTCTGGAAACCACGCATACTTTATCACTGCCTCCACCTTTGGAGATTTACAATGCACACCAACCATGAAGGCTCTGATAAGTCCTGCAGCAAGGAAACTTATTCAGGCCATTGTTTCCCATTCATATTTGACCATGGTACTCCTTTTCATTTGATGCTTACTAATATGAGATCAATATACTTTGTGAGTCACTACTCTGGGGAAATGGTGACCAAGGTGATGGTGCTGGGCATCTCAGGGAAGCCCCATGGTGGAGAACCTAGGGGGTCAGGGGCAGAACTTGTATGTTGAGACCAGCAGTCAGAGTCTGTTTCTGCGCCTAGGGCCCAACATCACCTGGATTTTTCCAGATGGCCAGGCTTAGAAGGGGACTGTGGACCGTGCTCCAGACCTTGTATGCTGGCGTCTTGGGGCTTAAGGGCAGGAATTGAGGCAGAGGTGAGTATCCCAGCTGTGGCTCCCAGGCAAAGGAGAATCCACTATAATCAATGCTGAGCTCTACAGCTGATTAAATGCCACCCAAGGCTGGGTTAGGCACTGATCCTGTAGATGGTGGGGAGCAGATGGCTCTGGCTCTTGAGGATGGAGGCTGGAAACCAGGTACACTGCCCTGTGAGGTGAAATCCTCCCTCGGCCCTGCCATAGGGAGTTAGATACGCAGGAGCTGGACAAGATAGTTAATAAGGACCTAAAAATACATTTTTTTTTTTTTTTTGAGATGGAATTTCGCTGTGTTGCCCAGGCTGGACTGCAGTGGCTCAATCTCGGCTCACTGCAACCTCTGCCTCCCAGGTTTAAGCTATCTTTGTGCCTTAGCCTCTGAGTAGCTGGGATTACAGGTGTGCGCCGCCACGCCCAGCTAATTTTTGTATTTTTAGTTTAATGGGGTTTCGCTATGTTGGCCAGGCTGGTCTCGAATCCCTGACCTCAGGTGATCCACCTGCCTTGGCCTCCCAAAGTACTGGGATTACAGGAATGAGCCACCATGCCTGGGCTAAGAATATATTTACAGAGTGCCTGCTGTGTGCTAGATGCTGGGGATGCAATCACGAAAACACAGCCAAGGTCTCAGGCCTCAAGAAGCTTGCAGTCCAGTGAGAGATGAATCGTAAGGACCTAACACACAGATGCATGTCACCCACTGCAGTATGAGTGTTCAAAGGATAAATATAAGTCAGGTGGGGAGGGCAGGTAGGAGAGTGCAAGATAGGGGGATTTTTTTCTTTTTTTGAGACAGACTCTTGCTCTGTTGCTCAGGTTGGATTGCAGTGGTGTGATCTCAGCTCACTGCAACCTCCGCCTCCTGGGTTCGAGTGATTTTTCTGCCTCAGACTCCCAGGTGGCTGGGACTACAGGCATGTGGCACCATGCCCAACTAATTTTTTGTATTTTTTAGTAGAGACAGGGTTTCACTGTGTTAGCCAGGATGGTCTCGATCTCCTGACCTCATGATCTGCCTGCCTCGGCCTCCCAAAGTGCTGGGATTACAGGTGTTAGCCACCACCCAGGGCCCAAGATGGGAAGATTTGATCTCATCAGGGGAAGTTCCCCTGAAGTAGTGAAATTTGAGCCTCCCTCCAAAGGAATAGTGGACTAAGAAGTGAAGGATCACATGGACACATCTAGCCAGGCGGAGCAGCATGTACAAAGGCCCAGGGATGGGCTGAGGCTAGGGATAGGGCAGGGTCAGGCCACCTAGCTCCATGCAGGCCACAGCCAAGAGTTTGCTTTCACCTGGGAGTGAAGGGAAGACATTGGAGGGCTTCCACTGGGGAGTATCCCCTTGTTTTGGCTGCCACATGGGCTAGACTAGGGGGCTGGCCTGTGAGGTTCAGATGTCAACTGAGTAGGACAGGGAGACACTTCAGGAATCCGAAGAGATTTGGAAGGCGACCAAGGTTTTCTCTTCCCATCTGTTGCTACCATCTTCCAGGGAGTCTTCAGTTTCGCAATTTTCATGCAGTTTTTTCTTGGTTGCGCAACTCTCGACAGTTTCTAACTTTGGGTTTGGCGTCTCAGCCAGAGTCATTTCCTTCCTGGAGCTGGGCTCTCATTGAGTGGAAAATTTGGGGCTGCTACATAAAATGAAACAGAAGAGAAGGAACCCTTCCTCTCCGGAAGGGGCCAGGCTGTGCCATGTCCAGACAGGGCTTGTGCACCTGCCCTCTTGGAAGGCTGCCCTGCCTCTGCCTCTTTCCAGCTGCTAGGGCACAACAGAACGTGCCTACATCCAGACCCTGGCCCACTACAGACTTGCCACTGGAGGTGGCACTGTTGTGAGCCAAGACTCCACAGGCCAGGGGTCAGGGCACCTGGGTTCTAGTAGTAGCTTGTATTTAGCACCTGATATGGGCCAGGTAAGCATCTTTTCTCATAACTCTTATTATCCCTATTGTATAGAAGGGAAACTGAGGCTCAGAGATTAAGTCATGTCCTAAGGCCACATAGCCCGTAGTGATGAGGCCAACATGGGAATTCAGGTCTGTCTGACCTTACCCTTTTCTTGGGTAGGTTACTGGTTTGCATCAAGTCTCACTTTTTCCATCTGGAAAATGGGTGAAGACATTGCCCTATCTGCTTTTCTTGTAAACTGGAAGGTTCAAAGCCTAAAAGATGGTGAAGTTTTCTTAAAGTTAATTGCTGAGTGGCTCAGGACAGGTCACTTGACATTTTCCTTCCACGCATGCATTATTCCATTGGAAAAAAGCAAGGCTTTAATCACTGTTGGTCTCTTGAGAGTGGTGTTAGAATGAACAGAGTATGGAATGCCTCTAAACCAGTTCCCAGTTTTTTTGTTTTTTTGCTTTTTTGTTTTTGAGACAGAGTTTCTTTCTATTGCCCAGGCTGGAGTGCAGTGGCACAATCTTGGCTCACTGCAACCTCTGACTCCTGAGTTCAAGCGATTCCCCTTCCTCAGCCTCCCAAATAGCTGGGACTGCAGGTGCATGCCACCGCACCCAGCTAGTTTTTTTTGTATTTTTAGTAGAGACAGGGTTTCACCATATTGGCTAGGCTGGTCTCAAACTCCTGACCTCATGATCCACCCGCCTTAGCCTCCCAAAGTGCTGGGATTACAGACATGAGCCACCATGCCTGGCCAGTCCTCAGTTTTTCAGAGAGGAAGGGTAAGAGCCGAGGTGAATTGAACCGTCCTTTATTGAACTCCTGCTAGATGCTTAGCTCTTTTGTTTGTATGTTTGTTGTTTTTTGGTTTTTTTTGGTGCCGTGACTTGGATTCGAACTGAGGTTGCTGCGGACAGATGCTTAGCTCTTACAAGTAGGCTCCTCCGGTTGCAAGTTTTGGACACATACTGAGATTGCATTAGCCAGGATAGGCTTGGTTATGCTGCAGTAACAGATGAACCCTGAAATCTAGTTGCTCAATGCAACAAATATTGATCTGCCACTCACCTGAAGTCCAGTATGGGTCATGCAGCCTCCTGCTTTCTTGTAGCCAGCTATGTCATCGAGAACATGTGGCTTCCAAGGTCACCGTGGCCGGGGAAAACAGGGATAGAAGAGGCTCACTAGCTGTTGAGTGCTTTGTCCAGGAAGTGATGGGTAGTATCTCCACTTAAAATACTCTGGTTAGAACCAGTCATGTGACCCAGACTAGTTGCAAAGGAGGCAGGGGTATGAGAAAGGGAGCAGATGGTTATTTGGAAAGTACTCTGTCAGCTACAGGTTACCTCAGTTCCAGGGCACTTATGGTAAGGTTCTGCCTAACTGTGGCCTACAAGGCCCTGCACGGCCTAACTTTGCCTAGGTCTCCAACCTCATTTCTCTCTCTCTTTTTTTTTTTTGAGTTGGAGTTTTGCTCTGTTGCCCAGGCTGGAGTGCAATGGCACGATCTCAGCTTACCACAACCTGCACCTCCCGGGTTCAAGTGATTCTCTTGCCTCAGCCTCCTGAATAGCTAGGATTATAGGCATGCGCCACCACACCTGGCTAATTTTGTATTTTTAGTAGAGACAGGGTTTCTCCACATAGATCAGGCTGCTCTCGAACTCCCGACTTCAGGTGATCCGCCCCACTCGGCCTCCCAAAGTGTTGGGATTACAGGTGTGAGCCACCACGCCCAGCCTCCAACCTCATCTCTGCCATTTTCCCCTCCAGTCATTTCCCTCAGCCGTTAAGGTTATCCTTCACTTGTGGAGATATGCCAGTGTTTGCTGCCTAAGGATCTTTGCCCATGTGTTCCCTCTCCTCAAAATGCTGTCCCCCCCAGCTTCCCTCCATTCTTCCATGGCTGGTCCTTTTCATCCTCTGGGTGTCTGCGTCCATGGCCCCTCCTCATAGCAGCTTTTCCTGGCCGGCCTATGGAAGTAGGTCCATCAGGCATCCCTCCCTTGAGTTTGTTTTCAGCATAGAGCTCCTCCCAGTTTGTAATTAGGTGTCTTTTATTTAACTAGCTTAATGTCAGTATTATGTCAGTTTTGATAAAGGATTCCCTGTTCCCTAACACAATGAATGAATTTGAAAGAATGAGTCATTTCAGCAGCTGATAGAGTCCAAGTTCACTGGAGAACCAGGGACTGCACCAGCAGGAAGGCAGGCTGTGCCCTCAGGTTTGCCTCATTTCAGGTCTAGCTTGAGTTGGGAGTTTTGAGTGTGTGTGTGTGTTGTGTTTTGTGTGTGACTGCGGATGGCCTGGAGGGCCAAACCCAGGGATTAGGAGGGAAAGGAAAAGAGAGGGCGTAGACAGCTGTGTTTGCCCTGATAGGGCCAGCTGGCATGAGGTTTCTTTAATTACAGTTGAATCACTTTTGTTTGTATTCTGGCCATATGAGTCAGCTTAAGAACAAATTACTGTTTAGTTTGATGGGCATGAAGAGTTAGGGGGGATTTCCAGAGTGTGCTCACTGAGGAAAGACCTCGTTGCCAGCTCTGAGTCCCCTCTGCTCCAGCAGTTCCTGGATTTGCCACTGTGTGAAATGTTCTCAGCCAGCTAGCATGACGGTACCCATCAGCCAAAGGCCCAGCACCCGTAAACATCCTTTAATTCTTCCTGGAAGGAAGTAGGGCATAAACAAGCAGATTATAAATAAATCTGCATTCAGAAAAAAGAAAAAAATTCCTCTGAAACCACCTAAAAAAGAAAATAAGTAAATAAATAAACAAATAAATCTGTATTCTAGGCTTCACTTTCTTCAGATATAAGACAATTACCTTATACATGGTAGCACTTGTCCCCCAGAGCTGTTATCTGAATTAAATAGGCCACAGATATGGGAAAGCACTTAGTGAAAAAAGCCTGGCCTAGAATTAGAGATGGTCATTATAATAACAGACCTCAGGAGGCCGAGGAGGAAGGATCACCTGAGGTCAGAAGCTCGAGACCATCCTGGCCAATATGGTGAAACTCTGTTTCTACTAAAAATACAAAAATTAGCCGGGTGTGATGGCTGGTGCCTGTAATCCCAACTACTCAGGAGGCTGAGGTAGGAGAATTGCTTGAACCCGGGAGGCGGAGGTTGCAGTGAGCCGAGATCGTGCCATTGCACTCCAGCCTGAGCAACAGAACGAGACTATAGCAAATGATGGTACTTAGATCTGCTGGGTGTTTTTTTTATCTTCGTGGCAAGTCTGGGGGTCAGGGGTCTACTTCCACATCTCATTTGTTGGATGAGGAAGCCAAGCCTTAGGAGTGTCCCCCTGCTGGTGAGCCCGACTGCAGGACACGCTCCAGACTCCTGGGACTTCATTTGCCTTCCATGGCATCGGTGATTCATGATCATGGAGAACAGGCACTCTGAAGACAAATCAGAGAGAAAAAGAAACCATGCCTGGCATTGAGCCCTGGTGAATCATGACAGGGGCACAGAGAAGTGCTTCTGCCCCCCCCCCCCCCCCGCCGTTTCCTCCTTGTACCTGGGGCTCAGCCCTTATCACTGTGGGTTCTCAGCCTCAGCAAGGCAGCTTTCAAAGACACCCAGATTCCAGGCTGGGCGCAGTGGCTCATACCTGTAATCCCATAACTTTGGGAGGCCAAGGCAGGTAGATTGCTTGAGCCTGGAAGTTTGAGACCAGCTTGGACAATGTGGCAAAACTCTGTCTCTACCAGAGAAAAAAAAAAAAAAAAAAAAAACCCAAAACTGAAAAAGCCAGGCCTGGTGGCGTGCTTCTGTAGTCTCAGCTACTTGGGAGGCTGAGGTGGGAAGATTGTCTGAGCCTGGGAGGTGGAGGCTGCAGTGAGCTATGGTTATACCAGTGCACTCCAGCCTGGGTCACAGAGCAAGACTCTGCCTCAAAAACAAACACAAAACATCCAGACTCCGTCTGAGAGCCATCATGTCAACCTCCTGGTGCCTGTGGCCACCTAAGCTGTAGGAGATTAGCGGTTCCCTTAGTCAGCTGCATCCCCTTCCCATGCCTGGGGGTCCTGGCAGGGAGAACCCTGGGCTACCTGCCTCCAGTGTGTGACTGAGGCTGGCTGTCAATGGCATGGGTGGGCAGGCTGAGGCTCCCACCTCCCCTGCTGCCAGGCTCCTGTGTTACTTTGCCCCCATGGCCTCTGTGTCTCTCGGGACTGTGCACCAAGTTGCTGCCCACCTAGAATTGGTTTCCATTAGTGTGTTTAAAATGTTAAAAATAGCCTTCCACCCTAAATGCCTCCTTCCTTCGAGTTGGGAATCAGAAGTTCTTTTCTATCTGCACCTTCTGGCAGAACTGAAGGAGGGTGGCTCTTTGCACAGTGTTTCGGGCCCCTGCCCTGTGCCAGCGACTTCACATTTGTCCTCATGAAGCCCTGGGGCCGCCCTGAGAGGTGTGGGGTTATTATTCTGACTCCGAAGGAGAGGCACGTGAAGCTCAGGGGCTTAGGAGGTCCGTGCCTGGGCTCGAAGCTGGAATTGGAGAGCCTGGGTCTGGTTCAAGCCAGAGCCGACGCTTCCCCTCGCTTACTCTCATGATCCCAGTTCTACTCTTTGATCAGTCTGTGTTTTTGGATCTCATGATCCTGCAGAATCAACTTTATGTGTGGAATTCTCCTGAGAATTTAATCCTGGGAGGAGAGAGTGCTGTCTTGGAAGCCTGAGGCTGCCCCTGTCCCTCTGTGATAAAAAGCCCTCGAGCAGCTCACTCTGGAGCCTTGGCCTTGGTAGACAGGAAGCTCAGCATGAGCGTTAAAGCTCATCACAGCCCTTTCTTGTGGCCATTTGGCTTCCTTTGCCTCATCCTGACTTTGGTGTTCTATTTTTATTTCACCAGTTCTTTGTGTGCCAGCCTGAATGAGTGGGCATTGCATCTGTCTAGCTGGCAGGGACCACGTTTGGAGGGATGAGGACAGAGGCCATTTTCTCCATCTTCAGGTTTGGACAGTGGGACAGGCATACATGGGCCTGCCTGCCCCCCAGCTCAGACCACGCCGGCAGCTCCAGAGCGGAGATAAGGGTGGTTCATGTTTGTACACACCATTTATTGCTTGCATTTTAAAAACATCTAGAAACTCAAAGCTTGCTAAGACGGGGCTTTCACAGGAAACCAGAACTTCTTGTTGGGGCTGACATGGGGCTCTGTTAGCTTACATCGGTGGCTGACTGTGACCCAGGACTTTGTGTGGCAGAGTGGATATCAGCCCCAAGTGTACTGACAGGTCTGGTTGCCGGCAGCCCTGCTGACACTGCCCCTCCCCATCTGTTCCCCAATCCTGCCCACTTCCAAGTCCCCTGCAGTACCAGGTGGGGCCCCCGCATGTCACTGAAGAAAGAACAAGAGAAAGAAAGAGAAAAGCTGGATTCTCTTTAGGATGAAAACATAATGGCACTTTTATTCTTCCCCACGGGTGGAGCCCACAGAGGTCAGCCACAAATGGGTTGGTGGCCTTGATGTTCCTACCAAATGTGTTTTGACAGAAAGGCAAAGATTTGTGCTGAACAAAACCTCATCCTGAATGGACACTGGGCCGGGTGCAGCGGCTCATGCCTGTACTCCCAGCACTTTGGGAGGACAGGGTAGGAGGATCACTTGGGCCTAGGAGTTTGAGACCAGCCTAGGTAACATAGTGAAGTGCTGTCTCCACAAAAAATTAAAAATTAGCTGGGCTTGGTAGTGGATGCCTGTAATCCCGCTTCGTGAGAGGCTAAGTAAGGAGGATAGCTTGAGCTGAGGAGTTTGAGGCTGCAGTGAGCTGTGATTGCACCCTGCACTACAGTGTGGGTGACAGAGCAAGACCCTGTCTCAAAAAAAAGAAAAAAGGAACAAGACACTGAAATCAAGTATGACTGTGAGTATCACCCTCATCCCCATTTTACTGATGAGACCAATGAGGCTCAGTCAGGCCTCAGACAAGGAGAAGGTGCCTCATTTGCTGGGGTCATGGGCAGTTCTGGGTGTCGGTAAGACCTTTAGAGAGCATTTTATATTGTTGCAAGCTTGGCCTCTGCAGGATGTCACTGTTGAGAATTGACTTCACCAGCGAGCCCAGCTGGCCCTGAGCCAGGGGAGCCACTGCTGCCCTTTGACACAGATGTCAAGAGGATGACAAGGCCTTTCCAGGAAGACAGGTTTCACCTTTGGTGGTTTGAGGAGGGAGGGTGGAGGGAGAGAGGCAGTCTCTCCCTGCCAGAGAGGGGAGGCTGGGAAAGACGAGAACTGGGAGTGGCAGGGGGGTGGCCTTTCCAGGGAACACAGGGAGAACTTTGACTTCTGTGCACCCTGGGAGCAACAGCTCTGTTCCAGACCCGTGCTTGAATCAGCACTCACCCAGGCATTGTTCATTGTCATTCTGTACAAGGGACTGGTTTTTTGTTTGTTTTTTGAGACAGAGTCTTGCTCTGTTGCCCAGGCTGGAGTGCAGTGGCACGATCTTGGTGCACTGAAACCTCTTGAACCTCCTGGATTCAAGCGATTCTGCTGCCTCAGCCTCCTGAGTAGCTGGGACTACAGGCATGTGCCACCATGCCCAGCTAATTTTTGTATTTTTAGGAGAGATGGGGTTTCACCATGTTGGCCAGGCTGGTTTTGAACTCCTGACCTCAGGTGATCGGCCCACATCAGCCTCCCAAAATGCAGGGATTACAGGCGTGAGCCACTGCGCCTGCCTAGGGATTGTTTATTGTCCTCCTGGGCTTGTGGAAGGCAGTGGGATGCCATGCAGTGGATGGTGATTCCTGCAGGCAAGGCCCTTGTTGGAGAGAGACTGTTTTCTAAACTCCAAGTTTCGGCCACAAAGGCCTTGGCCTGATGGCAGTCGAGGATGGGGGGCGTGGCCTATCGAACCAACGAAGTGCCTGTGGAGCCCAGGTTGGGAGAGAAGTGCATATTCTCTGTGTCCCCCTCTGTCCCTGGTTCTGGGAGGAGACCCTGCTTTCCTGCTTCAGTGCTGCCTGCCTTCCTGTCTTCCTTGGGCAGGTCTTGTTCCCCACCAAGCCTTAGCTTCCTGACTTGAGGTCTCCCAGGCTATGGGGAGGGTACTTGAAGTGAACATATCGGTACATGACGTGGACAGTTGTTGGTGAAAAACGGAAGTGAGGCGGATCTGAATCTCATGAAGGGCTGATTCGTCATCTGCTCACTGGAGCCAGAGGGGTCCCCAGGGCAAACGCTATTCATACTAAAGACTCAGTTCAAGTCATTATTTTAGCTAGCTTGCTAACTGATTTTTCTTTTAAAGAAGTATAATTTACTGTGCAAATAATGCATAATCATTTTGTTGAAAAATTCTATGATATGAATACATCACAAGGAAAAAAGCCTCACAATATAAAATCAGGCCAGGTGCCGTGGCTCACACCTGTAATCCCAGCACTTTGGGAGGCTGAGGCAGGTGGATCACTTGAGATCAGGAGTTCAAGACCAGCCTGGCCAACATGGTAAAACTCCATCTCTACTAAAAATACAAAAAAAAAAAAAAAAAATTAGCTGGACATGGTAGTGCGTGCCTGTAGTTCCCAGCTACTTGGGAGGCTGAGGCAGGAGAATTGCTTGAGCCTGGGAGGCAGAGGTTGCAGTGAGCCAAGATCGCGCCATTGCACGACAGAGTGAGACTCTGTCTCAAAAAAAAGAAAAAGAAAAGGATAACTAAAAGACTCCCATCCTACTCTTCCTATAATCAATATGTGGACTATTTAAGAGATAACCGATATTTTAAGACTATAACCACCACAGTAATAAAGGTCCCATATTTTGAGCTAAGCAGTGTCTCCATTAGTCTTCATAAAAGTTGTCCAAAGTAACCACAGCTGAGAAGTGATGGAGCTAGCTTCCATTCCAGAGCTTTAACTCTAAACAGCTAATCTTTCCTGCTGCTGATTTTATAAGATAGGCTTAATTGTGCCTGTAGTCCCAGCTACTCGAAGGGCTGAAGTGGACCCGTTAAGCTCAGGAGGTCAAACCAGCCTGCACTGTATGGTGAGATCCTGTAGTTTTTTTTTAAAAAGAAAAAAAAGTTGTATTTAAAATGTCAGTGACAGTAAAGAAAACACAAGGAAGAAGCCACTCTCACCCCTTGCCATTCAGCCTGGTTGTTATTTTTGTTCATTCCCAGTGTCTCCCCAACTCCTCCCATCCTGGGGAAGTCCGTGATCACCCTTTTGTTCCTGTTTGTCCAGGGATTTGGGCATCTGCCTCTGGGGGTATTTGGGCTGGTGGTGGCAGTGAAGGCAGTAGTTTTGGTGGTTCTGCCCTAGCTGGGTGGGAAGACAGTGAAACCAGTCCCAGGTTTGACTGTTATTGGATGTTTTACTTGACACAAATCATTTCACTTACCTGAGCCCCAATATGCTGAAAAATCAAATGCAGATAATCCTATGAAGGACCAGAGATTGTTGTGAAAATTACATAAATCTGCACGGTGCCATACCAGTGTGGTGCTATGTAAATTTAGGTCTCATTTTCCCAGGGTAACAATTGGTTTTGTTCAGAGAGGTACAATTCACCAGTTCAAAGAAATGCCGCTGGAGATATTTTGTCCCAGCCTTACCTGGGACAGCTCTGTGACATCCCGTGTCTTGCTTTCTGTCGTGCTCTGTGTGACATCAAGCGAATCACAGCCTTCCCTGGGACTTCAGTGCCCCAGTTTTTGTTATTCTCAAACATGAGTCTGTCCCAAACCAGCAGAGACTGAGGGCCTTGATCGCAGGGCTATAGAATTGGGTTTTATCTGGGAGGCAATGGGGATTCAGGCTAAGGAGTGTGGACATTATCTAGGCAGTGGGGAGCCCCATAAAGCCTTCAAGCAGGGAAGTGACGAGGCCAGATGTGTACTTTGGTAAGCGGCAGGCTGGCAAGGGTGTGGAGGCTGCCTGAGCTGGCTGCACAGCCTAGCCGGAAGGGGTAAATAAGATCAGGGCCTAGTGGAGGAGGGGAGAGGAAGCTGTTCCAGAGAGCAGCTCTGAAAAGCTGGCTGGAAGCTGAGGTTAACACACCCTCTAGCACCTTTGGGGTTTCCCAAGTTGATGTAAAAAGGAAATGATTACTCTTGAGAAGTCAGGGGACTTCTTCAGCCATTCCTGCCTGCCTTTGGCCATGTGATCTCAGCAAGTCATTTAACCTGCTCAGGCCTCAGTTTCCCCACCTCAGAACAGAGATGACATGCAGAGATATTGTGAGGACTCATGTCTGTGCAGCTGGGCCTGGGCCCTGTGCAGCCCGTCCCCAGTGGCCATGGCTGCTGTTTTTGGGATTCCCATCCATGCAAGAGGGAAGGATACACGTGACTCTATCGTGTGGAAGGGAGGCTGCAGGACAGCCAGAACTATTCCTAGGGGCTAGAGTGGGGACTTAGCGAGATGGTGTCTTTGATCTGCTCACATGTTCAGGGAAATATTCAGCCTACAGCACCCTTCCCCATCTCTACCCTCCTTTCCCCTCTCAACAACCCAGCCGGAGGCAAGCGGACACCATTATCATTACCTCCATTTTATAGGTGAGGAAAGGGAGACTGAGAGGAGGATGGTGACTTGTTGGAGGCCACACAGCTGGCTGGGTGGGAAGCTCTGCCCTCGCTGGGACTGCAGTGTGCAGCCATGGCTTTTTTTTTTTTTTTTTTTTTTGAGATGGAGTCTCGCTCTGTCACCCAGGCTGGAGTCCAGTGGTGCCATCTCGGCTTACTGCAACCTCTGCCTCTTGGGTTCAAGTGATTCTCCTGCCTCAGCCTCCTGAGTAGCTGGGATTATAGGCACCTGCCACCACGCCTGGCTAATTTTTGTATTTTTGGTAGAGACGGGGTTTCACCATGTTGGCCAGGCTGGTCTTGAACTTCTGACCTCAGGTGATTGACCCATCTCAGCCTCCCAGAGTGCTAGGATTACAGGTGTGAGCCTGTAATCCCAAATGTGGTGGCGCACCTGGGCCACCACATTTTACAGATGGGGAGGCCAAGGCCAGAGAGAAAAAGACCCTCCCGCCCTATAACACCATGCATTTGTGGCAGAGCCAGAATTAGAACCCAGGCCTCTGACTTCCAGACGCAGTCTCTCAATGGCTACCCTGCTTCATGGAATAGTAATAACATTCTTTCCACCTTGTTTTCAGGGAAACCGGTTCCTGAAATCAGGTGTTCCGTTCCAGCCCTCCCAGACTCTGTGAATCCAGACAGGCCTTTGGCAGCTTCTGTAAGAAAGGCTGAGGATGAACAGGAAGAGGGGCAGCCTGTGAGGAAAGCCACCTTTCCGGGCCCAGGTATTTTAAATTGGATTCAACTTTTTTACTTAAAGCAAATTTATTTGAGGAAATGAAGACATATTTATAAGGATATTCAGCTTAGCATATAAGAACAAAAAATTGAGGCTGGGCATGGTGGCTCTTGCCTGTAATCCCAGCTCTTTGTGAGGCTGGGGTGGGAGGATGGCTTGAGCCCAGGAGTTTGAGACCCACCTAGGCAACCTGGTGAGACTGAACATTTTTTAAAAATTATCCAGGCATGGCGACATGTACCTGCAGTCCCAGCTCTTCTGGAGGCTGAGGTGGGGGGATTGCCTCAGCCCAGGAGTACAGGGCTGTGGTGAGCTGTGATCACACTGCTGCACTTCAGCCTGGGTGACAGTGAGACTGTTCCTAAAGAAAGCAAAAATCTGGCAGCAGCAGTGGCGGATGGCAACACTAATGTCAGAGGGACACAATAAAGTGCTGTCAGTAATGCTGCGGACATGCGTATGCTCATGGAAACATACTCAAATATAGGGAGGTGGAAAAATCAGGTAACAAAACATGCATGACACCTATTACCATTTTTGTGAGCAGAAGAGAAATAAGTCAGTAATTGAAGGCTTTCTAGTGCCAGATACTATTCTAAGTACTGTACTTCAAAGATATTGACTCATTTAATCTTCACTAACTGTGCATTAGGTATTGTGATTATGCCCATTTTACAGAGGAGAAAACTGAAGCACAGAGAGGTTAAACAGCTGGGCTGAGGTCATGTCCTGCCAGGTCCCTGTGTTTCACCCATGGTCTCCCGAGCCCCCTGCACAGGTTGGCCCTGTATGCAGGCTGGGATTGACATCCATCTGGGCTGGATGTCTGACCCTTTCTCTGTCTGTTCTTCATAGGTCCTGGGCCTCGCAGCCATGCAGAGGGGAATTGAAGGGTGCTTCCTGCCCACCACTTTCCTCCCCTCCGTCAGTCACGGGTCTGCTGAAGCCCAGAGAGGGAAAGCAGTTTGCTTAAGGTCACACAAATAGGAAGTAGAGTCTGAGCCGTGTGACTTGAACACTCACCTCCCTAACTGTTGCGCTCACTGCTATCCCAAAGCCTTTCGGGCCATTTCAGATTTGTCTCCCTCCCCTTGTGCCCAGGTGAGGGCTTGGGGACAGTTTCCAAATGACAGAATGGCTCAGCCAGCAGATGACTTCCCCAGGGGAGCTGCTGCTCAGCCCAGTCTCCATTCTCACCGCCTCACCCCTGGAGCCCCGCCTCACTTCCTCTATCCTGTGGCCTCCTGAGTGGTAAGCCGGAGACCCCAAATCCACGTAATCTCAGTTCACCGCTGCCATTCCTGAAGCCAGCATCAGCTGAGAGGAACCTGTTTTGTGGGCTTTTGTATTAGACAGACTCATATTTGAATCCCAATGCTGCTGTTTTGTAGAAGAATTACTTAGCCTTTGCACCTCAGGTTATTCATTTGTAAAAGGGGAAGAATAATAGACCCTATTTCTTCTGATTGTGAGAAATCCTGCCCTGAGTGTTGTACCATGGAGGTGCTCATTAAATATTATCTGCTCTTATGAACATTCCAGACACTCCAGATATGCTGAATCTAGAAAGTTAATTCTAGGCCAAGGAGTCTGGATTATTTCCTGTAGCTAAATAATTATTATTTCAAATAAATTATTATTCATTATTAATAAATGATAATTATTTCCTGTAGCTAAATAATAAAAGCTAAAAAAAGATTTTCTTTTTTTAAGTGTAGACCTTTGATCAGCAATTAAAGATAAGGGGAAATGGTCCTGACCAAGGGGAAAATTATAACAAAATACAGGCATTGTAGGTGCGTGCTGGTCAGGATGGAGGAGGTAGTAGGCATAGCAGCTCCTTCTGATATTCCTTATCTAGGTTACTGTAAAGATAAACGTCACATGCTCTGTCAGCCTTTGCTGTTTACTTTCTTCCCCTTTTTTTTTGAGATAGGCCTTCCTCTGTTGCCCAGGGCAGATCACAGTGGCATGTATAGTCATAGCTCACCTTAGCCTCAACTTCCCTGGCTGAAGCAATCCTTCCACCTCAGTGTCCCAAGTAGCTGGGACTACAGGTGTGCACCACCATGCCCAACTATTTTTTTTTATTTTTGTAGAGATGGGATCTCATTATGTTGCCCAGGCTGGTCTCGAACTCCTAGGCTCAAGCAATTCTCCCACCTTGGCCTCCCAAAGTGTTAGGATTACAGGCGTGAGCCACTGCACAGAGCCCTATTTTCTTTCTTTCTTTTTTGGTGGGGGGATGGAATCTCTGTCACTCAGGCTGGAGTGCAGTGTCACCATCTTGGCTCATTGCAACCTCTGCCTCCCAGGTTCAAGTGATCCTCCTGCCTCAGCATCCCAAGTAGCTGGGACTATAGGCATGCACCACCATGTCTGGCTAATTTTTGTATTGTTTTGTAGAGAGGAGTTTCACCATGTTGCCAAGGCTGGTCTTGAAAGGGCTCAAGCAATCCACCCACCTTGGCCTCCCAAAGTGCTAGGACTGCCGTGTGAACCACTGTGTCCAGCCCGTATTTGCTTTCTTGATGGCGCTTGGAACAGATGTGCCCAGGCAGGTCAAGATGATAACTACAGTCTGCAGACAGAGACAAGAAGTTGATTATCTATCTTTACCTAAACTGAAAATAAGAAATCGTTCATTTCATCAAATCACCCAAAGCTTGTCTCTTTTGGGAAAACCCCAAGGTTCCACTGAGCCCCCAAGTTCAAACTGATCAATTATCTTGAAGGGTTTTGGTAGGAGTGGAGGATGCTGAGCCCACATCTTGACCCCTGTGACACCCTGGCTCCCCCTTGCAGTAGGTGGGAAGGAAATGGGAAGAGACATGGAGGAGGAAAGCGTGAGCACCTCAGCAAAGGAGTCTCGAAGCTAGAATTAAGATAAAAGGATTTTGAGCAGCTGAAATAACTATCACAAAGCCTTAGCTGTAGGAGAGGCCACTGGGCTATCAGTCAGAATCTGTTTCCTTATTCTACACATAGTTTCGCCAGCCTTGGTAAAATACCAAATACTGCATGTGTCACAGCCCGACCTTTGTGCTTTATAAACGTCAGTTCTTTTAACCTGGACAAGGAGCAGATTGTTACTGCTCTTTTTTTTTTTTTTGAGATGAAGTCTCACTCTGTTGCCAGGCTGGAGTGCAATGGTGTGATCTTGGTTTACTGCAACCTCCGCCTCCCGGGTTCAAGCGATTCTCCTGCCACAGCCTCCCATGAAGCTGGGACTACAGGCATGCGCCACCACGCCCAGCTAATTTTTGTATTTTTAGTAGAGACAAGGTTTCACCATATTGGCCAGGATGGTCTTGATCTCTTGACCACCTCAGCCTCCCAAAGTGCTGAGATTACAGGCGTGAGCCACCACATCCGGCCTGTTATTGCTCTTGTTCTTTTTACATTTGAGCAAGCTCAGAGAAGTGAGCCACAGCTCATCTGAAGTCAGATCTTGAGTAATGCTGGAGCCAGTGCTTGAGCCGAATTCTGTCTGATACTAATAAAGGAGACGGGGCAGCTGGGGGTAGACCCGCTGCCAGCAACAGGGCAGGACATAGAAGACCCATGTCAGATATAGTACCGCTGCTTCTGTAGTTCTCGTACTTGCAGTGACACAGCTCAGCAGGACCGGAGGTGGTGCATTCTGCTTGAGAAAGCAGGCATATTAGCCTTGGTAGAAAAGCAAGAAAAAGGCCAAGGCAGGCTGATCACCGAGGTCAGGAGTTCGAAGACCAGCCTGGCCAGCATGGTGAAACCCCATCTCTACTAAAAATACAAAAATTAGCCAGGCATGGTGGCAGGTGCCTATAGTCCCAGCTACTCGGGAGGCTGAGGTAGGAGAATCACTTGAACCCTGGAGGTGGAGGTTGCAGTGAGCCAAGGTGGTGTCACTGCACTCCAGCCTAGGCGACAGTGAGACTCTGTCTCAAAAACAGTTAAACAACAAACAGAATAAAAAAGAAAAGCAAGGAAAGGAAAGCTTTTGGAAGGATTTCCATAGGAAATGTTTTGTTTTTTAGCTGAGTCCTGGTACTTGAAGGGTTAACTCTCAGTGTTTTGGAAACAAGATTATAGAGAAGCCCTAAGCCCCATCCATCACCATTACCCAAGTATCCTATCTTGTTCATCTACTCTCCTGCCCCATCTCCCTCCTCTCCCTTGGCCATTATTTTAAAACATTTTTATATGAAAAAATTACAGACATACAAAAGCCAAGAGCCTAATGACCCTCCATGTCCCCATCAGCTGGCTTCAGCAATGATCCACCCATGGCCAATTTCTGATTACTATGTACTAAATCCAGGGAGATTTTCATATCCTTGATGGCAGGAGAATTCCTTCTCATTCTCCTTTGTCTACCCTTGGACATACAATGGGGGCCTTTAAAGATTATGGTTGTGAGTTTCTCCTACGGAGAGCCAAAGAGCCGATCAGATTAGGTCCCAGAGAAGGGGAGGGGTGAGTAGGGAGAGATGGAGAATAATGGCTGGTGGGTCCTGTCTGATTTTCCAGACCAGCCTCCATTCGTTTTCCCCAAAACCACAGGGATGAATAAACCCAACTAGTAGCCCTCATATGTTGCAAGAGCAGGCCTCAGGGATTCCCCCAAACTGAGAGGCCTGGGGCAGCCTCCGGAGCAAGCCCCAGGCAGTAAGTCAGATAGGAAACTCATGACTTGCGTGAGGTAATCTCTGACCTCAGACTCACTGGGCACAGAAGGACCCTGTGTGCAGTGAGAGCCCGGCCCTGTGGCCAGGCATGGCAGCAGGATGGAACTCAAGTTAGTCTGGAGCAGCGGTTCCCTGAGTGTGCGGCCCACACGCGCAGTGGTTCACGGAACCTGGCTGTCAGCACAAATGTAGATCATGTGTCAAAGAACTAGGGACTTCATAGATATTACTGTTTAACACAAGGCTGAGTACCTAACACTGGAATTAAAGTTGGTTGAAAGAAAACCATCAAGTGACTCATAGTGAGGTGGCACAGACATGGCCAAACACTTGGAGATGGATGTAGAGAGCTGCAGTCTGAGGGATGCGGGCCATGGGTACTGAGCTGAGGCCAAGAGAAGGCAGGGCAAGGGTGGAGGTGGCCATCACAGAGCAGCCCTTCTGCAAGACAGGGGCCCTGTGCTGTCCAGCAGAGGCCTGCATTAGTCCACGTCTGCCTCTTGGTGAGAGGCAGACACCAAAATAGGATTCAACAAGGTAGGATTTCATTAGGACAAATACTTGCAAGAAAATGGAGAGGGAGCTGGGCAAAGCTGGGAGAGCCTTGGGACCATGGTGCATTGTTTTGGAGGAAGGGTGGGTGGGCACTTGCTGGCCTGCCTTTGGTGTAAGGCAGACTCGCCAGGGTGTCCGTTGTCCATCACAGTCCTGTGTGGTCTGCCTGAGTGTCACCTCTGCACACAGTGCCTGGGGAGCAGCCCCTGGAAGCATGATCTGGATGCAGATGCAGGGGTTGATTGGAGCCAGCCATAGTCAGGGCCACAGACTCCCAGCAGCTGGGGGTCTACAGCTCACATTCTCCTGCCTGCTAGACTCGCACAGCAGCAGAGCAAAGATCCCAGGAACAAGGCTGAAGGCAGTCTCTTGACAGGCCCTCGGCCTTCCCTCAATTGATTTCATTTTATCAGCTGTCTGTGTGGGTTCATCATTTAGCCAGGCTGATTTTATTTTCAGTCTTGTGCAACATTTTTTTGTTTGTTTTTTTGAGATGGAGTCTCGCACTGTTGCCCAGGCTGTAGTGCAGTGGCGCGATCTCGGCTCACTGCAGTCTCCACCTCCTGGGTTCAAGCAATTCTCCTGCCTTAGCCTTCCGAGTAGCTGGGACTACAGGCATGCGCCACCACACCCAGCTGATTTTTTTTTTTTTGTATTTTTAGTAGAGACGGGGTTTCACATGTTGGCCAGGATGGTCTCCATCTCCAGACCTTGTGATCCATCTGCCTCGGCCTCCCAAAGTGCTTGGATTACAGGTGTGAGCCACCATGCCCAGCCAAGTTTTTTTTTTTTTTTAATTCCAAGCCTCACTCTATTGCCCAGGCTGGGGTATAGTGGTATGATCTTGGCTCACTGCAACCTCTGCCTACTGGTTTAAGTGATTCTCGTGCCTCAGCCTCCCAAGTAGCTGGGACTACAGGCATGCATCACCAGGCCTGGCTAATTTTTGTATTTTTAGTAGAGACAGGGTTTCACCATGTTGGCCAGGCTGGTCTTGAACTCCTGACCTCAGGTGATCCACCTGCCTTGGCCTCCCAAAGTGCTGCGATTACAGGTGTAAGCCACCATGCCCAGCCCAAAATAAAATTTTTTTTTTGAGACGGACTTTTACCCTAGTTGCCCAGGCTGAAGTGCAATGGTGCGATCTCAGCCCACTGCAACCTCTGCCTCCCGGGTTCAAGCAATTCTCCTGCCTCAGCTTCCCAAGTAGCTGGGATTACAGGCACCTGCCACCACACCTGGCTAATTTTGTATTTTTAGTAGAGGCAGGGTTTCTCCATGTTGATCAGGCTGGTCTTGAACTCCTGACCTCAGGTGATCTGCCTGCCTCAGCCTCCCAAAGTGCTGGGATTACAGTTGTGAGCCACTGTGCTCGGCCAAAATAAAATTTTTAATAGCCAAAGTTCCAGATGAATCACTCCTTTCCTGATGTTGTAAGCCAGAAATACCTGAAACAGGTAGATTTATCTAGCAATCCTGGGGTCAAGACCAGGTTCCTTTGGAAGGGTCAGGTCCCCAGTTACTCAGAAGCTATCCTTGCCATGGGGCTCCCTGAGTATTTCCAGATGGTGACGTTTGAAGCATCTGGCCTCTGGCCAAGGCCTGCTTCTGTGCAGACCAGCCATCATGGCTCACCTTGTCTACAGCCTGTATCTGTGCTCACCCAGGAGCCCTCCCTACCCCCACTGATGGCCTCTTTAGTCTTCGGATTCCATGTGGGGCCCAGTGAAGAAATTTCACCCTCTTTAACCTCACGTTCACCTGACCCTAAACTACTTGTCAAGCCTTCTGTCTTGTGACTCTTGTTCACTTACTAAGGGATTAAGAACACAGATGCTAGAACCACTGACTATGTGTCCTTGGAAAAGTTACTTAACCTCTCCATGCTTTACTTCACCATCTGCAAAGAGGCAATGAAAATGGTACAGTGGTACTTTATCTCCTGATTGGTGTGAGGATTCGATGAGGTAATGCAGGTGAAGCTTTTTGTTTTGAGACAAGGTCTCATTCTGTCTCCTAGGCTGGAGTGCAGTGGTGTGATCACGGCTCACTACAGCCCTCACCTCTTGGGTACAAGTCATCCTCAGCCTCCCAAGTAGGGGGGACCACAGGTGTGCACCACCATACCTGGCTATTTAAGAAAAATCTTTTGTAGAAACGGGATCTTGTCATGTTGCCCAAGCTGATCTCAAACTCCTGGGCTGAAGCAATCCTCCTGCCTCGGCCTCCCAAAGTACTGGGATTACAGACATGAAGTATTTAAAGCAGTGACTGGCATGGTGTTTGCTAATTAATGTACGTAGACATTAACTTGCTACAGCCCTGGGCCCTTCTACTGCCCTACCTCTGCATGGGCTGGTTCCACTGCCCCATATCTACTTGTTGAAAATGTTTCGCCATCTTTCAAGCCCAGGTCAGGTGCCGCTTCCTCTGTGAGCCCTCCTCATCTCCCAGCCTGTTATGGTCTCTCCTGCTTCTGATCTCGCTTTCCCGTGGGATGTATCCTGGGAAATGGTTATTGAATCATTGGTGGAGGTTTCTGGAAGACAGGCTCGGTGGCTAGTTCACCTCCGTGTCTTTCTCTGCTCTGTGAGTAGGAGGTGAGATAGTGCAGGGCCTAGAAGTCAATCAGATTTCCATCTGAATTTCAGTGCTGTCATCTACTGGCTGGGTGGTCCTGAGCACTGCATCCATCTCTGGTGCCTCTGTGTCTCCACTTGTCAAATGGGATGATAAATAGGCCCCAGTCATAGGGGAATCAGAGGCTTATCCTGAGGTGACGTTTGAGGAGTGTGTGGCCGGCACGTGGTGGGCGTTAGGAACTGGCAGCAACAAATGTTTGGGGAGTGAACAGGACATTGGCATGGTCTGAGAGCTAGACCAGGATCCCTCGTCTCTTCCTCCCCCAGGCTGCGTCCTGACCCGCAGTCCCTCCTTTCCAGGGTCCTCTCCAGACAGAGCCTACCGGCAGGCCTTCCTCCAACCTCCTGAAGACGATGCTCCTCATTCCTTAAGAACCAACCTCCCCACTTCATCTGATTCACAGGTAAATCCATGCCTCAGTTGCTATACCCAAGCCATGGCTCCCAGTGTGTGGTTCCCTCTAAAAATGCAATTTCTCCCTTTTTAAAAAATTTTAATTGTGTTTGGGCTCCAGAGTACATGTGCACATCCTGTATCCTGCAGGACTGTTGCTTAGGCATATACATGCCATGGTGGTGTGCTGTCTCCATCTCTCCCACCCCCTGCCCTGTTGCCTACATCAGGCATTTCTCCTAGTGTTATCCCTCCCCATCCTCTCTGCCCCCCCTCGCTGTCCCTCCCCCCCCCCCCCCTACCTAGCCCTGTGAGTATTTTTCCCTTCCCTGTGCCCAGGTGTTCTCATTGTTCATCACCTGCCTATGAGTGAAAACGTGGTATTTGATTTCCTGTTCTTGTGTCAGTTTGCTGAGAATGATGGTTTCTAGATTCATCCATGTCTCTACAAAGGGACCATAAAAAAAGAACTCATCATTTTTTATGGCTGCACAGTATTCCATGGTGTATATGTGCCACATTTTTTTTTGTCCAATCTATCGTCGATGAGCATTTGGGTTGGTTCCAGGTCTTTGCTATCGTAAACAGCACTGCAGTGAACATATGTGTGCATGTGTCTTTATGATAGAACGATTTATAATCCTTTGGGTATATACCTAGTAATGGGATTGACAGGTCAAATGGAATTTCTATTTCTAGATCCTTGAGGAATCACCACACAGTCTTCCATAATGGTTGAACTAATTTACACTCCCACCAACAGTGTAAAAGTGTTCCTATTTCTCTGCATCCTCTCCAGCATCTGTTGTCTCCAGATTTTTTAATGATCGCTATTCTAACTGGAGTGAGATGGTATCTCAATGTGGTTTTGATTGCATTTCTCTAATGACCAATGATGATGAGCATTTTTTCATATATTTGTTGGCCACATATTTGTCTTCTTTTGAAAAGTGTCTGTTCATATCCTTCACCCACTTTTGAATGGGTTCGCTTTTTTCTTGTAAATCTGCTTTAGTTCTTTGTAGATTTCTGGATATTAGCCCTTTGTCTGATCCTTGAGACCGGTTTGAGGGTGGGGAGGAGAAAGGAAATTACCACCAAATTACCCCAAGCTTCTAAGACTATAAGTAGAGGAGGTCAAAAATAGCAGGGAGAGGGGGGAAGGGCACTTCAGTGAGTACACTTTTTGCTTTTTAATTTATGATTATTATTTTTCTGAGATGGAGTCTTACTCTGTCGCCAGGCTGGAGTGCAGTGGTATGATCTTGGCTTACTGCAACCTCCGCCTCCTGGGTTCAAGGAGGCGGGATTCTCCTGCCTCAGTCTCCTGAGTAGCTGGGATTACAGGAGCCCACCACCATGCCCAGTTATTTTTTTTTTTTTTTTGTATTTTTAGTAGAGATGCGGTCTCACCATGTTGGCCAGCCTGGTCTCAAATTCCTGACCTCAAGTGATCTGCCCGCCTCGGCCTCCCAAAGTGCTGGGAGTACAGGGATTACAGTGAGCCACTGCTCCTGGCCATTATTTTATTTTATTTTTGACCTGTTGTCCCAGTTACTTGGGAGGCTGAGGCGGGGTAGCAGGGTGGCTTCAGCCCAGGAGGCAGAAGTTGCAGTAAGCCTTGTTCCTGCCACCACAATCCACCCTGGGTGACAGAGTGAGACCCTGTCTCCAAAAAAAAAAAAGAAAAGAAAAAATATTTCACTGCACCTGGTCATTATTTTATTTTATTTTTGACCTGTGGTCCCAGCTACTTGGGAGGCTGGAGTGGAGGATGGCTTCAGCCCAGGAGGCAGAAGTTGTAGTGAGCCGTGATCCTGCCACCACACTCCACCCTGGGTGACAGAGTGAGATCCTGTCTCAAAAAAATAAAAAAATAAATAAAAAATAATTTATGACCATATTGGCATGAAGATAAATAAAATCCAAGTTGGATTTAAAATGAGAACAATTTCTTAGACTCTAAAAGTTATTTTTTTCTGATTTTAAAATAAATTAAAATGTTTTCATGGCCCCTAAAAGTGTTGTGAGTCTGAGACCCTTTGTATCCAGTGTCTGGGGGAGAAGCCAGCTTTGCATGAGTGTGGTTAATGAAGCTCTTCCATGTCCCAGGTGTGGTGTCACATGCCTACAGTCCTGGCTACCTGGGAGGTTGAGGTGGGAGGATCACTTGAGTCCAGAACTTGGAGACCAGCCTAGGCAACATAGAAAGGCCCCATCTCTAAAAAATAAATAGATCATCTTCCATGAAGGATAATCCCAGCACTTTGGGAGGTTGAGGTGGGAGGATCACTTGAGCCCAGGAGTCTGAGGCCAACCTGGGCAATGGTGTGAGATCCTGTCTCTACAGAAAAGTTTTTTTTTTTTTTGAGAAGGAGTCTTGCTCTGTTGACCAGGCTGGAGTGCGGTGGCGCAATCTTGGTCACTGCAACCTCCATCTCCCAGGTTCAGGTGATTCTCCTGCCTCAGCCTCCTGAGTAGGTGGGATTACAGGCACATGCCAGTACGCCCGGCTAATTTTTTTTGTATGTTTAGTGGGACTACAAGTGCATACCACCATGCCTGGCTAATTATTGTATTTTTAGTAGAGACGAGGTTTTGCCATGTTGGCCAGGCTGGTCTCCAACTCCTGGCCTCATGTGATCCACCTGCCTCAGCCTCCCGAAGTGCTGAGATTATAGGCATGAGCCACCACACCTGGCCAAAAAGGTTTTTTTGAGACAGAGTCTCCCTCTATTGCCCAGGCTATCTTGGCTCACTGCAACCTCCGCTTCCCTGGTTTAAGCAATTTTCCTGCCTCCACCTCCTGAGGAGCTGGGATTACAGGTGTGTGCCACCATGCCTAGCTAATTTTTGTATTTTTCGTAGAGACGGGGTTTCACCATGTTGGCCAGGCTGGTATTGAACTCCTGGTTGAAGACGATCAACCCGCCCTGGCCTCCCACCATGGCAGGATTATAGGCGTGAGCCACTGTGCCTGGCCTCTACAAAAAGTTAAAAAATTATCCAGGCATGGTGGCACATGCCTGTAGTCCCAGCTACTTGGGGAGGCTGAGATGAAAGGATCTCTTGAGCCTGGGAGTGCTGCGGTGAGCTGTCGTCATGCCACTGCATTCCAGCCTTGGAGTCGAAATGAGACCCTGTCTCAAAAAGAAATCAATACTATGTGTGTGGCATGATCCCAGTTTTTAAAAATAAATCCTTATATATCTAATTGGCCAGAAATACACTAAATTTTAATAGCAGTTAAGTGGATAATAGGATTATGGATACTAATTTTCAAAAACTGTTAAGAGCATATGTAACTTTAAAAAATTTAAATGTAAGTACATCTGGTTTAAAGAGAGACATTATTAAAAAGAGAAGTAGAACTTCTTTTTTATTTTATTTTTATTATTTTATTTTTTTTTCGGAGAGGTGTCTTGCTCTCTCGCCCAGAGCTGGAGTGCAATGGTGCGATCTCAGCTCCCTGTAACCTGTGCCTCCCAGGTTCAGGTGATTCTCCCGCCTCAGCCTCTCCAGTAGCTGGGACTATAAGTGCATACCACCATGCCCAGCTAATTTTTGTATTTTTGGTAGAGACAGGGTTTCACCATGTTGGCCAGGCTGGTCTCCACCTGCTGACCTCGTGATCCACCTGCCTTGGCCTCCCAGAGTGCTGGGATTACAGGCGTGAGCCACCGTGCCCGGCCCAGAACTTCTTTTTATAGGCTTATATACACATGCAGTCTCTGCAGTTCTGTTTAGAGCAAACTTGTCCAACTCCTGGCCCATCGGCTGCATGCAGCCCAGGATGGCTTTGAATGTGGCCCAACACAAATTTGTAGTTTCTTAAAACATTATGAGTTTTTTTGAGATTTTTTTTAAAGCTCATCAACTGTCATTAGCGTTAGTGTATTTTATGTGTGACCCAAGACAATTCTTCTTCCAGTGTGGTCCAGGGAAGCCAAAAGATTGGACACTCCTGGTTTAGAGAATCATGTTTGGTTATATGAACTTGTATCCTAGTTCCCAGGAGTCTGGAACCCAGTATCTAGTCTGTGGATCAGGCCAAGGACACTGAGCTCGCCCACTGACCAGCTGTGTGACCTCCCTTCAGCTGTTTATTTCCTTGGTGCTCACTTCTGTAAACTGAAGTAAAGGAAACACCAACCACTTGCTAAGAGTACTCACATCTCAGCCTTCACAATTACTCTTGCGGCTATTACTGTTATCTTCATTTCTGCTGCTGGAGAAAAACTGAGGCTCAGAGAGGTTAAGTCACTCACCCAAAGTCACAGAGCAAGACAGAGATGGAGCTGGGATTTGAGCTTGGGCCTATCCAGATCTTTTTTACAGTTTCCATTGGATAAGTTGATCCCCTCCACCCCTTCAGCTCTAGTGTTCCAAGATCCCTTGAGGTAGCAGAGAAAACCAGATTCCATAGTCATCTCCATCTCTTCTCTCTGAGTCTCCAGGACTTCAGCACCTCCGTTCCTAAACAGGAAAAACTTTTGAGCTTGGCTGGAGATAGCCTCTTCTGGAGCGAGGCAGACGTGGTCCAGGCAACTGATGACTTCAATCAAAACCACAAAATCAGCCAGGGGACCTTTGCTGATGTCTACAGAGGGCACAGGCATGGGACGCCGCTCGTCTTCAAGAAGCTCAGAGAGGTGAGCGCTTCTTGGTTTCTAGTTGGGGTGGAGGCTGCAGGGCTAAGGTGGGATATTCATGCTTCGATGTCTTTCTCCACAGACAGCCTGCTCAAGTCCAGGATCAATTGAAAGATTCTTCCAGGCAGAGCTGCAAATTTGTCTTAGGTAAGCTTCCCCTCTGAAAAATGCTTTGTTTAGTAATAATGATAGGTAACCCTTATATAGTGCTTCCTGTGTGCCAGGCATGTTTTAAACACTCTATCACATATAAACTCATTTAGTCCTTACAAGAACCCTATAAATGTAGCTACTATTATCACATTATTTTACAGATGGGTAAACTGAGGCACAGAGGGGTTAAATGTCTCATCCAAGGTCACACAGCTAATAAGTGGCAGAGCCAAAATTTGGATCTATCTGGTTTGGCTCCAGAGTCCATTCTTCTCCTGTGTAGTGATTCCATGCACAGGTGAGAATTATAAAGGAAGCTTGGCTCACTCCAACTCCTTCCTTCCACACGGGAAGAAATCTGCCTCTCTCCTTTTTTGTTTTGTTTTGTTTTGTTTTGAGACTGAGTCTTGCTCTGTCACCCAGGCTGGAGTGCAGTGGTGCGATCTCAGCTCACTGCAAACTCTGCCTCCTGGGTTCAAGTGATCCTCATGCCTCAGCCTCCTGAGTAGCTGGTACTACAGGCGTGTGCCACCACACCTGGCTAATTTTTGTATTTTTGGTAGAGACGGGGTTTTGCCATGTTGGCCAGATGGTCTCAAACTCCTGAACTCAAGTGATCTTCCTGCTTTGGCCTCTCAAAGTGCTGGGATTACAGACATGAGCCACCTTGCGTGACTTTTTTTTTCTTTTCTTTTTTTTCTTGCTCTATTGCCCAGGCTAAAATGGCTTTGGAATGACTGCAGCCCACGGCAGCTTTGAACTCTTGGGCTTGTGATCCTCCCACCTCAGCCTCTGAGTTGCTGGGACTACAGGTGTGCACCACTGCACCCAGCCAATTTAACCTTTTTTTTTTTTTTTTTGTGGAGATGGGGATCTCGCTATGTTGACCAGGCTGGTCTTGAACTCCTGGGCTCAAGTGATCCTCCTGCCTCGGCCTCCCAAAATGCTAGGATTATAGGTGTGAGCCACTGTGCCCAGCTATGTGTGTGCTTTTTTTAAAAAAAAATATTTTTCGCTGGGCGCAGTGGCTCAAGCCTGTAATCCCAGCACTTTGGGAGGCCGAGGCGGGTGGATCACGAGGTCAAGAGATCGAGACCATCCTGGTCAACATGGTGAAACCCCGTCTCTACCAAAAATACAAAAAATTAGCTGGGCATGGTGGTGCGTGCCTGTAATCCCAGCTACTCAGGAGGCTGAGGCAGGAGAATTGCCTGAACCCAGGAGGCGGAGGTTGCGGTGAGTGGAGATCGCGCCATTGCACTCCAGCCTGGGTAACATGAGTGAAACTCCGTCTCAAAAAAAAAAAAAAAAAAAATATTTTCATCTGAAAATAATTCACTTGCACCTTATATTATAGTGTATTTCAAGAAATAAAGAAGGCCAGGGGTGGTGGCTTATGCCTGTTAATACCAGCAGTTTGGGAGGCAGAGGCAGGAGGATCACCTGAGGTCAGGAGTTCAAGACCAGCCTGACCAACATGGTGAAACCCCATCTCTACTAAAAATACAAAATTAGCCTGATGTGGTGGTGCATACCTATAATCCCAGCTACTCAGGAGGCTGAGGCAGGAGAATCACTTGAACCCTGGAGGTGGAGGTTGCAGTGAGCTGAAATGGCACCATTGCACTCCAGCCTGGACAACAAGAGTGAAACTCTATCTCAAAAAAAAAAAAAAAAAAAGGAAAATTGAATACCTGTTCGTTTAGGAACCAGTGTTAAAGAATAAAGAAAATTGACTGGGCACAGTGGTTCGTGTCTGTAATCCTAGAACTTTGACACTGAGGTGAGAGGATTGCTTGAGTCCAGGAGTTTGAGACCAGCTTGGGCAACATAGTGAGACCCTGTCTTAGCTGAAAAAAATATATATACAACAAAATTTTTTTGGCTGGGTACAGTGGCTTACACTCATAACTTTGAGAGGCATTTTGAGAGGCTGAGGTGGGTGGGTCACTTAAACCCAGGAGTTTGAGATCAGCTTGGGTAACTTGGCAAAACCCTATCTCTACAAAAAATACAAAAATTAGCTGGGTGTGGTGGTACATGCCTGCAGTCCCAGCTTTCCGGGCAGCTGAGGTAGGAGGCTCACTTGAGCCCAGGAGGGGAAAGTTGCAGTGAGCAAGATCACGACACTCTACTCCAGCCTGGGCAACAAAATGAGTCCCTGTCTCAAAAATGAATAAAGGCCGGGTGTGGTGGCTCACACCTCTAATACCAGCACTTCAGGAGGCCAAGGTGGGAAGGTTAGTTGAGGTCAGGAGTCTGAGACCAGCCTGGCCAACGTGGCGAAACCTCGTCTCTACTAAAAAAAAAAAATACAAAAATTAGACCTGGCATGCTGGCATGTGCTGATAGGCCCAGCTACTCAGGAGACTGAGGCACAAGAATGGCTCGAGCCCAGGAAGTGGAGGTTGCAGTGAGCCCAGATCGCGCCACTGTACTCCAGCCTGGGCGACACAGTAAGACTCTGACTCAAAAATAAATAAATAAATAAACAAATGTTTTAAAAAGTAAAACAAATTTAAAAAGGAAGAAAGAAAATTATAAATAAGAAAATAGAAACTATGTGTTTTCCACAGCGCCTGTAAATAAGCACTACTATTTTAATATTTTCTTATATTTTCTTTTTTAATTGTTAAAACTTTTTTGTAGAGACAGGATCTCACTATATTGCCCAGGCCGGTTTTGAACTCCCTGGCTCAAGTGATCCTCCTGCCTAGGCCTCTGAAAATGTTGGGGTTTTGGGAGCCACTGTTCCAGGCCCATATTTTGATATGTTTTCTCTAATGCTTTCTCTATTCATACATGTATATGAATACTCACATATACACACACACACACACACACACACACACATCTAATAAAAACCGAAGTGTGATTCCCTTTCTACTGTGACTTAGTGCCCTCATGGAGATGGCAGTCACTCCTTAATTCATTGAATCAGAAAATGTCAAGCCCTTTCCTAGGCTCCAAGGAGTGTAGGCTGGACGCATACATAGTCCCTGCCTTGGGGTTTATGGTCCAGTGGGGAGACTGACATGTAAGTAACTGCAGTGAGTGTGCAAAAGCAAGTAAATAGGATGGCTTGGGGGAAACAGAGGAGGGCGGAGAGATAAGGCAAGAGGCCACTTACAATAGTCTTGGGGAGATTGAATCAAACACTGACCCAATCTAAGTGACCCAAGGCAGAGGAGAGGGGAATAAGGGGACATTTAAAAAGTTATGTATGGCAGTGAATGGTGACTGATTCGATACAGGAGATAAGAAGGTTTCTAGGATACTGGGTGGGTGGTGATGTGCTTTTCTGGGATAATAAATATGGGTGAAGAAGCAGGTTTGGGACTTGTTGAGGCTAGAATGATGTTGACCTGAGCATCAGAATGCAAGCTGACATTCAGGTCTGGAGCTTAGGATGGGGCTGGAGATAAGAGATTTGGGAAAGTTCCTCATAGCAATGAGAGGTACCTGGTGGAGTAACATACAAAACAAGATGAGGAGTCCAGCTGGCAGCAAGAGGAAGGCAAAGGAGGGGAGTCTTAGTGAAAAGGGCCAAGAAAGAGTGGTCAGAGAGGTAGAAGGAGAGTCAGGAGAGAATGGTGACTGAGATCCCAGTGGAAGAGGATTTCAGGGAAGAACACCAGTGCCAGAGTCAGACAGATGTGGATCTGGTCCTGGCTTCACTGCTTGCTAGTTTGTGACCTTGGGCAAGTCCCTTAACCTCTCAGTATGTTTCTGGAGATGGGACGGTTAAAGAGTCACGTGCTGCAGAGCAGTAAGGCAGGATGAGGACCACCACACTCCTTGAAGGCAGGCAGTTTTCATCTTTTTACCCTGGGGCCAGGCCCTTAGGGGTCAAAGCATGTGATACCTGGGAGGTTACTGGTGGCCTTGGAGGAGGAGAGGGCAGAAGAGGGGTGGTACATGAGGAAACAGATCATTCTTTCCATCTGACTCTCACCCCTGCACTGATGCCCAATTCCAGATGCTGCCACCCCAATATCTTACCTGTGCTGGGCTTCTGTGCTGCAAGACAGTTTCACAGCTTCATCTACCCCTACATGGCAAATGGTTCCCTACAGGACAGACTGCAGGGTCAGGTAAGCTACTGGTTCATGGTCAGAGAATGGGACCAGGCTGCACCCAGCCATGGAGTCAAGCGTGTTAAGGACTTATGGAAGTTCAGAGGGGAGAGGGGCCATCTAGGTGAGACCAGGGAGGCTTTAAGGAGAGAAGCGGGGCCAGGATACATAAGATCTGGTTAAATGCTCACTTGAGCAGCACATACTATACCAAAATTGGAACAATACAGAGAAGATCAGCCTAACCCCTGAACAAGGATGACAACATATAAAAAGAAAGAGAAATGCACAAAAAGATCTGATTAAACATCTTCAGGAAAAAAATCTATTAAAAAATTATTTGATGAGAGGCATTTCATTCAAATCAGAAGCAAGACAAAGGTATCTCATAGAACTAACTTTGTTCTTCGTGGTTCTGGAGGTGTTAGCCAGTGCAGTAGGACAAGAAAAATAATTAAGAGAGTAGAGAGTAAGGAAAAGTGGAGGTGAATTTTTATTATAAAATGTTCTTCTAATATATACATATTTGCTTGTGTGTTTATGGAATATCTCTGGAAAGATACATAAGAAACTGGTTCACTGGCTGCTGCTAGGGAGAACTAGATGGCTGGGGCCCAGGATAAGAAGCAAACTTACTATTAGAGTATTATATCATGTCAAGGTAATCCTTAATACAAATTACAGTGTTTCAAAATAGGCCTTCTGTTTATCATATCCTCAAACAGAGGGAAAAGAATTATTCCATAACAGAATTATTGCTTCTCATGGCAGGACCAGACAAAGCAGTTATTCATGGCATACTTAATGATTGTTAGCTTCTCTGAGTACTCATTGTGTGCAGGCTGCCATGATACGGGTTTTACACAGGTCATCTCCTCCAGGCCGTGCCATAACCAATGCAGTTTCTTGCCCCATTTTTCAAAAGAGGAATCTATGACACATAGAGACAAAATGGCTTTCCCAAAGGAACACAGTGGACAAATGTCAGGCCAGGGCTTACACTGGGTTTGTCTGGCTCTAGGTTTTAGAGTTTTTGAGAAGAAATTAGCAGGGATTGTCCAGGCAAGTTCTTAGAGGATGTGTGACGTACGCCAACGCTTAAAAAATAGGTGAAGAGGCCAGGCGTGGTGGCTCACGCCTCTAATCTCAGCACTTTGGGAGGCCAAGGTGGGTGGATCACTTGAGGTCAGAAGTTCGAGACCAACCTGACCAATATGGTAAAACCCTGTCTCTACTAAAAATATAAAACTTAGCCAGGTGTGATGGCACATGCCTGTAGTAGAGCTACTCAGGAGGCTGAGACAGGAGAATCACTTGAACCCAGGAGGCAGAGGTCGCAGTGAGCTGAGATCGCACCACTGCACTCCAGCCTGGGTGACAGAAAGAGACTCTGTTTTAAAAAAAAAATGGTGATGATTTAGCCTGGGAGAATCAGCCTTAGAACAACAGTAGGAGCAAATGAGAGGTGTTAGCCCACCCCAACCAGCCTCTTGATAAAAATAACTGTTGATTGAGCACCTAACGTGTGGCAGGTGCTATGCTAGGGGTATCCCATATACTCCTGTGAATCCTTACAGCGACCCTAAAATGTAGGTATTAACATTTCCATTTTAAACCCAAGGAAACTGAGGCTCAGAGATGTTAAGTCTCTTTTCCCAAAATTAACACAGCTAGTGCATGTCTGAATTGGTAGTTACACCTAGATATATCTGATGTCAAAGCCCATAGAATAGGGCCAGGCCCATGACTCATGCCTGTAATCCCAGCACTTTGGGAGGCCAAGGTGGGTGAATCACTTGAGCCCAGGCGTTCCAGACCAACCTGACCAATATGGCGAAACCCTGTCTCCATGACAGATACAAAAATTAGTTGGGAGTGATGGCATGCGCCTGTGGTCCCAGCTCCTCAGGAGTCTGAGGTGGGAGGGTCACTTGAGCTTAGGATTTTAAGGCTACAGTGAGGTATAATGCTGCACTCCAGTCTCGGTGACAGAGCAAGACCCTGTCTCAAAACAAACAAACAAAAAAATGAAAAAGCCCATAGTATCATGCTCAGCCCTGTGGCAGAGAACGTGAAGGGCGGGAGGAGGGACGGGAGCCTGGGACCCTGCCATCAGGACTTTAAAAAGGTACATGGTGACTGTTTGTCCTCCTGCTTTTCCTTCTCTTAGGGTGGTTCTGACCCCCTCCTCTGGCCCCAGCGTGTCAGCATCTGCTCGGGGCTGCTTTGTGCTGTTGAGTACCTGCATGGCCTAGAGATCATCCACAGCAACGTCAAGAGGTGAGAGAGGTGGGCTGGACCCTGCTGGGGTCTGAGCAGCAAGGGTGGGACCAGAACCTATTCCTGGCTCACTCCCCCCCACCACTCACCCTGTCTCGTTCTTCTCTCCCTACCTCCTCTCCTCTGCCCTCCCCTGCGTGTCTTTTTCTCTGTTATGCCCTCAAAAATGAGTGTTTCTGGGCTGTGCTCTGAGTCCAGTTGCTCTCAGCATGAATCACCTACCTGTCACCACATTTGTCTCTCTGAGCTGCTGCTTTCCCAGCAAGCCCTCCACACCCTGCTGCATCTCACTGTCCACTTAGCAACTGGCCTGGACCTCATCCTTGAACTTTGGCCCATGTCCGCCAACTCCCTGGGCTTTCGAGCTACTCGTTCAGTGTCTTCTCTGAGACCTGTCCCATGCTTGTGTAGCTGTTGGTGTTAGCATCTTGTCTGGAAGGCTTCCCACAGATTAGGTCTGCACCCCAGCATCTCGGTGCCATGTATGTGACAGGGAGAGGTCCTTGTCTGAGGATGGTTAGGATAGGGAGGGATTCCGAAGATATCAGAAAATCTGGCAGAACTGGCTCCAGAGACACAGAACTCATATTTCCCGAAAGTTCTCTTTCCATTTGATTTGTGGAAGTCCTTTCTTCTTTTCACTCTCCCAGATTTTTTTGTTTTGTTTTGTTTTTTGAGATGGAGTTTCACTCTTTTCACCCAGGCTGGAATGCAGTGGTGCTGTCTCAGCTCTCAGCTCACTGCAACCTTCATCTCCCAAGTTCAAGTGATTCTTCGTCTCAGCCTCCTGAGTAGCTGGGATTACAGGCACGTGCCACCATGCCCAGCTGATTTTTGTATTTTTAGTAGAGACAGGGTTTTCACCATTTTGGCCAGGCTAGTCTCGAACTCCTGACCTCAGGTGATCCACCCACTTTGGCCTTCCAAACTGTTGGAATTATTGGCACAAGCCACTGTGCCTGGCCCTCTCCCCCAGTTTTTATTTGATTGCACCAATAATTATAATAGCAGGCAAGGAAATGAAAGGGTGAGAGAGGTCACCACTGACCTACCCCTACCCTGACTTATCAGCTGGCCTCTAGGTTTTGTTTCTTTTTTCAGCTCCTGACCACACAAATCGTTAGTCTCAAGGTAGCACCTGGGTACCACTTGACATCCCATTTTTTACTCCTTCATTTTAACATAGTAAACATTGCCCTACATTGCAGGGCGTGTCATGTTTTTTAGTGACTTCTTAGTCTTTCCTTAAAGGAATTTGTCCATAATTTACTTAACCACTCCTAATAGTGAATATTGGAATTTGGTGTCTACTTTTTAAAATATTGTTTTTTGGAGTTAGTTCTACAGTAAATATACACACATGTATGCATGTACATGCACACACACACACACACACACACACACACACACACAGCTTTTTTCTGAGACAGGGCCTTGCTCTGTTGCCCAGGCTGGAGTACAGTGACGCAGCCTCGGCCCACTGCAGCCTCCCATCTCAGCCTCCCATCTCAGCCTCCCAAGTAGCTGGGACCACGGCATGCACCGCCCTGCCCAGCTAATTTGGTTTGTTTTAGCAGAGATGAGGCCTTGCTATGCTGCCCTGGCTGGTCTTGAACTCCTGGGCTCAGGTGATCCTCCTACCTCAGCCTCACAAAGTGTTGGGATTACAGGCATGAGCCACCATACCTGGCCTGCACTAAATATCTGTACACATGTGGC
This sequence comes from Sapajus apella, assembly GCF_009761245.1. Taxonomy (NCBI): domain Eukaryota; kingdom Metazoa; phylum Chordata; class Mammalia; order Primates; family Cebidae; genus Sapajus; species Sapajus apella. The sequence goes on from NW_022437153.1 coordinate 306,150, forward strand.
TTATATTTTTCCCCTTTTTGAGATATTCTCAGCATTTGCTCCTGTGGGTTAGATGACTTGGTCAAATGATTTTTTTTTTTTTGAGGCAGTGTATCACTCTGTTACCCAGGCTAAAGTGCAATGGCATGACCTCAGCTCACTGCAACCTCCACCTCCCAGGTTCAAGCGATTCTCCTGCCTCAGCCTCCTGAGTAGCTGGGACTGTAGGTGCACACTGCCACACCTGGCTAATTTTGGTATTTTTAGTAGAGATGAAGTTTTGGCATGTTGGCCAGACTGGTCTTGAATTCCTTACCTCAGGTGATCTACCCACCTCAGCCTCCCAAAGTGCTGAGATTACAGGTGTGAGGCACCGCGCACGGCCAGGATGAATTTTTGTTTTTGTTGTTCTTGTTACTTCCCATGATCCAGGCAGGTTTAGTCAAAAAGGATGCTGGCCACTTAGACATGAGTCAGCCGGGCCAGAGCTGGGGGTTGAACAGTTGCGGAAGAGACTGAGTCAGCACAGCCTATAGGCTTGGCAGGCTGAGGATAATCAGGGTTGGCATCTGTGGGGATCGGGGAGGCTGTACCTCTTTGGCCACATTCCTGGGGCAGCAAGACTAATTTGGAGCTCCATCTCCATTTGCTGGAGGGAGTGTGCTCCTGATGCCCTCTCTTCCCCGGTCAGGGCTGGCTCAGAAGCTCCATGCTGAGGGTCTTTGGAGACCCCAACTTGCAGGAGCTGATGTTGCTCTACCGCTTTGTCGTCTACCCAGAGGGTCTCCATGGCAACCTGTGGTTATCCAGCTCAAAATGAGAAGGTTCTCTCTCCTTTTGTTTCCACAGCTCTAATGTCTTGCTAGACCAAAATCTCACCCCCAAGCTTGCTCACCCAATGGCTCACCTGTGTCCTGTCAACAAAAGGTCAAAATACACCATAATGAAGACCCACCTGTTCCAGGCATCAGCCGCATATCTGCCAGAGGATTTCATCCGGGTGGGGCAGCTCACGAAGCGAGTGGACATCTTCAGCTGTGGAATAGTAAGAGCGTCCTGCTCTGCGTAGGCTGGGGCCGTCCTTCCCACGGCTCCTTTGTAACCACAGGGCACAGTAGAGGCACGCAGACACATTCCATCAAAGTATAGCAGGCTGGCAAGCCGTGGCCCACAGGGCTATTTTGTGTGATTTGTGAGCTAAGAGCAGTTTTACATTTATGAAGGATTATATTTTTAAACACAGAGAAGAATATGTGGGCTGGTTGTGGTGGCTCAAGCCTGTAATCCCAGCACTTTGGGAGGCTGAGGCAGGTGGATCATGAGGTCAAGAGATTGAGACCATCCTGGTCAACATGGTAAAACCCCTTCTGTACTAAAAATACAAAAATTAGCTGGGCGTGGTGGCATGCGCCTGTAGTCCCAGCTATTCGGGAGGCTGAGGCAGGAGAATCACTTGAACCTGGGAGGCAGAGGTTGCAGTGAGCTGAGATTGCGCCATTGAACTCCAGCCTGGTGACAGAGTGAGACTCCTAAAAAAAAAAAAATAAGCATATGTGACAGAGACTGAACATGCTTCACAAAGGCTCACATATTTACAGTATGGCCTGTTACAGAAGAAATTTGCCAACCCTTGAAGGAAAACCACTCATGAGTGTCCAGGTTCCAGCATGCTACAAATATCCTCTCCTCACTTCCCTAATTCCCATCCAGCCATCCACTTGTCCATCCAGGTGTCTGTTTGTCCTTGTTTTTTCATTGCTGTCTGATCCATCCAGCCTTTAGCTGCCCATCTATTCAGTGACCATCCTCCCACCCAGCACCCCTCCCCACCACCACCACCATCCTTATCTGCCATTACATCGTGCCAGGAACTAGGAATATGAATGTAACAAAAACATAGTCTCTCCCCTCAGAAGCTCATGGTCTGCATGTAGCAGTCTCCAAAGTATCTTTCTGTAGAACACCAATTCCTTTGGACCTCTAGGATTGATGTGTTAAAAGGGTTTGTGCCCTGATAGGCTTGGAAATACTGCATTGGGCAAAGTCAAGCAGGTTTCTTTACCACAAGATGAATTCAGGATGGTAGGATGGTAATGAGCCTTTAATCTGGTACTTGTGAATTCACCACAGAAGGGGATGCAGTGTCTCCCAAACTCATTCGACTGTGGAAGCTCGTTTTCTCAGAATATCTGTCCTCATCAGTGTTCCATGGAACCCGGTCTGGGAAATGCTGGCTGAGAAGAGTGGCAGTCAGGTTGGCTTCTGCCAAGTGCATACAGCTGCCCCTTGGGCCTCACCCTCTCTTCTCTAGCCTTGAACTGTGCACTTCCTCTCTCTGAACACAGTCTCCTGTCTATCTCTGCCACCATAGCCATAGCCCTGCCTCACCTCTGTCTCATCCGGTACCCCAGATTCTGCGGCCCTGTGTCTCCCAGCTGGTTCCTCTGCCTTCCTCAGCCCCACTGCGAGTTGTTCAGTGAAGCTCAGCAGGGCTAGTCCAGGCTCCTGCTCCTTTAAGAACCAGGGGGATGGAACCCCTAGGCCCAGCTCAGTTACTTTCACTATGTGACCTACACCCAGCACCTGTATCTCTGGGCCTGTTATGCCTTCTGTAAGGGTGGGTTAACCATACATGTGGAGATGAATGGAATGATGTATATAAACTGGTGAGCACAGTACCCTGCACCTACCAAGAATATTATGATGACTATGCTTATTGTTATTCCCACCTTTACACCCTTCTTCTGATACCTGTTTACTCTCAACCTTCTAACTGTGCTGTTGGTGTCACAGATTACTTCCTTATCCATCCATTCACCCTCCCACCCACCCATCCCCCCACGCACCCATCCTCCCACCCACCTACCCATCCATCCACCCACCCATCCATCCACCCTCCCACACATCCACCCATGCACTTACCCACCCACCCACCCACCTACCCAAACATCCACCCATCTGTCCATCCATCTACCCACCGATCCATCCATTCATTGAGTGCCCACTGGCTCCTGCCACCCTTTTGCTAAGCCCTGTCTCTGGTTGACCAATATGCTTTTGAACTTTGGTTCCTCCTGTGGGGAGCACAGTGCATTGCTCAGTGTTTTTTTGATGAGCGCTAAATGACCTCTATAAAGGACTTGACTCAGAGCCTGCCCTGTGGGAAGAGGCACAGGAACTTTTTGTTTATTCATATCTGCTTGTTCCTTCCCTTCCTGGCAGGGACGAGAGAGGAGTCCGTTTTCAATTGACTCCTGTCCTGCTTGCTGCAGTGGTGCCCTCTGCTGCCCCCTTCTGGCCACTGCCAGTCTTATTAATCCTGGGTGGTTTCAAACCTTTTATCTTTTCCTTCCTCCAGGCTTGGAGGGAATCTTGGCGATAAATGGGACCCTATTATGACTTTCGAGAGATGCTGTAGGAGAGAGATTCCATACTAAACGTGGGATATTCATGCCTTTCATATTCACAACTGCTAGTCTCCATTTAAAGATGAGGACACCGACGCTTAGGTTTTAGTTATGTGCTAAAGATCACCTGAGCATGTAAGGAATGGAGTCAGAATTTGAACTCAGGCCTGACTGTAGCGCCCTTAACCGTCATGCTGTTGTCTCCTGAGAAATCTTATTCAAAGCAGGTTTCCTGTTTATTAAGACGTATATCATGGTTTGTCAATTTTGTGGTGACTTACACGGATACAGGGCTGTGCTGGTTCTGCGAGTGGATGCATTAATGAATAAATAATGTTAATAAAGGCCTGAGAGTGAAACATGCTATGGATGCTGTGAGATTTGTCTCGAATAGATACCTGCCTGCACGCAGATGCCTTCTTTCCCTGAGATTGACACAGCAATGCCTGCTTGCCATAGCTGAAGGATTTTTATTTTATTTATTTATTATTATTTTTTTAAACTGGGGTCTTGCTATATTGTCCAGGCAGGTCTCGAACTCCTGGGCTCAAGCTATCCTCCCACCTCTGCCTCCGTAAGAGCTGGGATTATAGGCATGAGCCACAGCGCCCGGCCAGCTGAAGGATTTTTAAACAAAATAATCTTTAAAAAATAGTGTGTATATATGTGTGCATATATCTATATCTGTTGATATCTGTATCTATACCTATATATATCTTATGGTAATACACACAAACACACACATACACAAACATGAATTTTTGAGAACCATCTTCCCTGACTGGCTATCAATTAATTACAACCTCCTACTAGTAGCTAGGTGGCATCTTTAATTGGAGGAGGTGTTTAGTGATATTCCCACGTGGGCAGGTGTGTCTGCTGGCAATGAAGAGTAGCACCTGGAGCTCAGACTTTGCAACTGAGAAGACAGAATCTGCTGCCTGGCCGTGTGCATGAGTGTCTGAACCGTGCTAACTCACGTTCTGTTCTCTCCAGGTGTTGGCCGAGGTCCTCACGGGCATCCCTGCGATGGATAACAACCGAAGACCAGTTTACCTGGTAAGGGAACTTGTCACATCTGGCTGGGTGTTATATTTGGGCCTCACAGCTCTGTGGGTAGAGAGGGAAGTGACCTCACCTCTGGCTAGTTTTACACAGCTAATGAGGCCTGGTTCAAGGTTCCGTATGCATCCCCACAAAGTAGCTGTAACCTCCCATACCCACCTGCCAGCCAGCCATTGCTTTTTCATGATCATAGCATTTGGGGCTTGGTGCTGTGGGTCATGCCTGTGATCCCAGCACTTTGGGAGGCTAAGGTGGCCTGATCATTTGACATCCAGGAGTTCTTGAGACCAGCCTGGCCAACATGGTGAAACCCTGTGTCTATTTAAAAAAAAAAAAAAAACTTACAGAAAAAATCTCAAAATTGTCCAGATGTAGTGGCATGCACCTGTAATCCCAGCTACTTGGGAGGTTGAGGCAGGAGAATCACTTGAACCTGGGAGGCAGAGGTTGCAGTGAGCTGAGATCATGTCACTGCACTCCAGCCTTCCAGCCTGGGTGACAGAGTGAGACTCCATCTCAAAAAAAAAAAAAAAAAGATTAAAAAAAAGAATTTGGAATGTTTACAGAAAGCACACTTCTCTACATATCAGGCAATTAGGGATTTTCCTCAATTTGATAAAAATTTTAGCCCTTTTAAACAAGTTTCTTTTTTTTTTGAGACAGTCTCACTCTATAATCAGGCGCCAGGCTGAAGCGCAGTGGCACAATCTTGGTTCACTGCAACCTCCACTTCCCAGGTTCAAGCAATTCTCCTGTCTCAGCCTCCTGAGTAGCTGGGACTACAGGTGTGCGCCACCATGCCCAGCTGATTTTTGTATTTTTAGTAGAGACGGGTTTCACCATGTTGGCCAGGGTGGTCTTGATCTCTTGACTTCATGATCTGCCCACCTTGGCCTCCCAGAGTGCTGGGATTACAGGCGTGAGCCACCACGCCCGGCCACAAGTTTCTATAATAAAAACAATTTCCACTTTGTAGGCCAAAGATCTGATATACATTGTCATTTAAAAAATATAACAACCTTGGCCGGGCGCGGTGGCTCACGCCTGTAATCCCAGCACTTTGGGAGTCCGAGGCGGGTGGATCACGAGGTCAAGAGATCGAGACCATCCTGGTCAACATAGTAAAACCCCGTCTCTATCAAAAATACAAAAATTTAGCTGGGCATGGTGGTGCGTGCCTGTAATCCCAGCTACTCAGGAGTCTGAGGCAGGAGAATTGCCTGAACCTGGGAGGCGGAGGTTGCGGTGAGCCGAGATCGCGCCATTGCACTCCAGCCTGGGTAACAAGAGTGAAACTCCGTCTCAAAAAAAAAAAAAAAAAAAAAAAAAAAAAAAATATATATATATATATATATATATAAAACAACCTGGCTGGGTATGGTGGCTCATGCCTCTAATCCCAGCACTTTGGGGAAGGCCAAGGTGGGCAGATCACTTGAGGCCAGGAGTTCGAGACCAGCCTGGGCAACATGGTGAAACGCCGTGTCTATTAAACATACAAAAATTAGCCTGGTGTGGTGGCACAAGCCTGTAATCTCAGCTACTTGGGAGGCTGAGGCCGAGAATCGCTTGAACCCAGGAGACGGAGGCTGCAGTGAGCTGAGATTGCACCACTGCACTCCAGCCTGGGTAACAGAGTGAGACCCTGTCTCAAAAAAGAATAAAAATGTAACAACCTAGCCTGACTTTGTATTAAGTACTTTCTATACATTATCTTTATAAATCATCTCAACTTTTCCATGATATTATCATTGTTCATCTGCAGATGAGGAAAGCTGGCTCTCAGGTTGGCCTGGAATCATTCTGAGTCAGATCTCCCTGACCCGAGATCCTGAGTTCTTAACCACAGCAGTCTCCTGCCTGTTTCTTGTGACAGTCCAACCATACAAATTCAGTATTATCATCCCCATTTACAGCTGAGAAAACTGAGGCCAAGCTGAAGTGACCCTCAGTGAGATCAGTGGTGGAACTGGGATTTAATTGAACCCATGGCTTCTGCAGAGTTGCAAATCTCACGAAAGCTCTAGTTTTCTTCATCAGTTTGAGAGGGGCCACCTTTTCCTACTAGATGTTGAGGTCATTGGAACAGGCAGATTTTTTTTTCTGGTGACTGGGCCCCAGAAGGATACCCTGGGCTCTGGAGTAGGAGTAGGGAGGCTGAAGCCTCCGCACTGCATGCAGAAAGTCATGACATGTCCCTTTGCTGAACTCTGTGAGTTTACCCCTTTTGGGCAGTCAACCCCATATGCTGCAGAGAGGTCTGTCTGGGCAGCTCAGATGTGATTTGGGCCGTTTAGGGGCAGTTTCCCATCTCTTGGCTGTTTTCTTGAGATGCATTTCCCAGCAGTCCTCTGGGGCTCCCCAGACAAGTGTCAAAGGAGGCTTTTGAGGCACTAACGTGAAATTGTCTAGATTTTCTTTTTTTTTTTTTTTGCTAATGATTTCTAAAAATGTGGAAAATAATGATTTTTAAAATTTAGTTTATTTCTCTTCCTCTAGACTCTAGTATGGTCTCTTATCATGTTCTGTTGTGGTAAGTGCAATCTGATGGTTAATCAAGATTTGAGTCAGGGAGGAAAGCTTGCTGACTTCCTGTGGCCCAGGCTAGGAGGAAGCAGGCCTCCCCCAGGCTCGGGAAAGTGTTAGTTGCACTTTCACGGTGTTTCCTGAGGGGATTTGATGGTTTCCATCAAAATTAAAAATATGAGTACCCTCTGTTTGTGCCTAGAGAAACATGCAGATAGGTGAGGAGAGACACATGAACAAGGATATTTGTAGTAGCATATTTTTTTCAAGACAGAGTCGCCCTCTGTCGCCCAGGCTGAGTACAGTGGCGTGATCTTGGCTCACTGCAACCTCTGCCCCCGGGGTTCAAGCGATTCTCCTCCCTCAGCCTCCCCAGTATCTGGGATGACAGGAGCATGTCACCACACCCAGCTAATTTTTGTATTTTTTTAGTACAGACAGGGTTTCACCACGTTGGCTAGGTTGACTTCGAACTCCTGACATCAGTCAGGTGATCCACCTGCCTCGGCCTCCCAAAGTGTTGGGATTACAGGAGGGAGCCACTTTGCCTGGCCAAATTTAATTTAATTTGATTTAGACAGGGGTCTTGCCCTGTCACCCAGGCTGGAGTGCAGTGGCATGATCATAGCTCACTGCCGCCTCGAACTCCTGGGCTCCAGGGATCCTACCACCTTAGCCTCCCGACTAGCTGGAATTACAAGCATGAGCCACTGTGCCTGGGATCTGACAGGGTTATTGAAGGTTAAATAACGTGTGAGATGCATAAAATAATGACTAGAACATAATAAACATAACGTATGTTAACAATTATTATTATCATTGTTATTTGAGATAAGGTCTCTGCCAACCAGGCTAGCATGTAGTGGTGCAATCATGGCTCACTGTAACCTTGAACTCCTGGCCTCAAATGATCCTCCCACTTTAGCCTCCCAAGTAATTGGGACCACAGGCACGTGTCACCACTCCTAGCTAATTTATATTTTTATTTTATTTATTTATTTTTTATTATTTTGAGACAGTCTCACTCTGTCGCCCATACTGGAGTACAGCAGCACAATCTCGGCTCACTGCAGCCTCCACCTCCTGGCTTCAAATGATTCTCCTGCCTCAGCTTCCCCAATAGCTGGGATAACAGGCATGCAACAACATGCCCAGCTAATTTTTGTATTTTTAGTAGAGACAGGCCAGGCTGGTCTTGAATTCCTGATGTCAAGTGATCCACTTGCCTCAGCGGCCCCCCAAGTAACTGGGACCACAGGCATGTGCCCTCACACCGAGCTAATTTTTTATTTTTTTTTTAAAGAGACGGGGTCTCCCTATGTTGCCCGGGCCAGAGTGTGTTGGTTATTCACAGGCGAGATCCCACTACTGATCAGCACAGGAGTTTTGACCTGTTCCATTTCCAATCTGGGCCGGTTCACCCCTCCTTAGGCAACCTGGTGGTCCCCCACTCCTGGGAGGTCACCATATTGTTGCCAAACTTAGTGCGGACACCTGATCGGCATAGCGCACTACAACCCAGAACTCCTGGACTTAAGCGATCCTCTCACCTCAGTCTCCTGAGTAGCTGGGACTACAGGCATGCCCCACTGCACCCCGCAATGTTTTTTTTTTGTTTGTTTGTTTTAGATGGAGTCTCACTCTGTCGCCCAGGCTGGAGTGCAGTGGCGTGATCTTGGCTCACTGCAACCTCCGCCTCCCAGGTTCAAGCAATTCTCCTGACTCAGCCTCCTGAGTAGCTGAGACTACAGACACATGCCATCATACCTGTCTAATTTTTTATTTTTAATAGAGACAGAGTTTCACCATGTTGGCCAGGCTGGTCTCAAACTCCTGATTTCAGATGATCCTCCCGCCTCAGCCTCCCAAAGGGCTGGGATTATAGGTGTGAGCCACTGTGCCCAGCCATTTAAAATTTTTAATCTGTAGAGATGAAGTCTTGTTATGTTGTCTAGGCTGATATTGCTATTATTTTAATAGCTCTTAGGATACTGTTTTAATTATTATATAAGTAAATATATAACCAAAATAATTATATCTGTATACCAGAAAGTATTATAATCAAAATTATTAGCAGGGGTTACCTTTGGAGTGTAGAAATGAAGGGAAAGGTAAACTTTTGCCCCCAATTTTAACCACTTATGTTTAATTTTAATTTTTTTTTTTTTTTTGAGACAGAGTCATGCTCTGTCGCCAGGCACCAGGCTGGAGTGCAGTGGCATGATCTCAGCTCACTGCAACCTCCGCCTCCTGGATTCAAGCAATTCTCCTGCCTCAGCCTCCCGAGTAGCTGGGACTACAGGCACACGCCACCACACCCAGCTAATTTTTGTATTTTTAGTAGAGATGAGGTTTCACCATGTTGGCCAGGAGGGTCTCGATCTCTTGACCTCGTGATCCACCCACCTCGGCCTCCCAAAGTGCTGGGATTACAGGCATGAGCCACTGTGCCCAGCCAATTTTTTTTTTTTTTTAAATGGAGTCTCCCTCTGTGGTCCAGGCTAGAGTATAGTGGCTTGATGTTGGCTCACTGCAACCTCTGTCTCCCAGGTTCAAGCAATTCTCCTGCCTCAGCCTCCCATGTAGCTAGGATCACAGGTGTGTGCCACTATGGCCCAGATAATTTTTGTATTTTTAGTAGAGATGGGGTTTTGCCACATTGCCTAGGAAGGTCTCAAACTCCTGAGCCCAAGTGATCCTCCTGCTTTGGCCTCCCTAGGTGTTGGGATTATGAGCGTGAACTGGTGTGCCCAGCCAAAAGTTGCTTTTTAAAGCTGTTTAGTTTGAAACTAGACCCAAAGAATGTCTGTATATTACTTTGGTTATGTTTCTTTATTTTTATTATTATTTTTTCATTTTTTATTTTTGTTTTTATATGGAGATGGGACCTACGCTTTTTTGCCCAGGCTGGTTTTGAACTCCTGGGCTCAAGCATTCTGCCTGCCTCAGCCTCTCAAAGTGCTGAGATTATAGGCGTGAGCCACCACACCCGGCCATGGTTATGTTTCTTAAAACTCTTAACCTCTCACAACCTCTCCTGCAATGCCCTTTTTCATTTTGGATGCTGTTGCATTTTCGCATAGAATGGGTCATTTGCCTTATATAGACAGACTGTCTCACATCCTGGGTTTTGCTGATTACATCCTGTGGTCTCCTTTCCTTGTTTCTCTATTCCTCGTATTTCCTGTATTTGCCAGTTAACCGTTGTGACTTGTTTAGAGCCATGATCAATGCCTTTGTCAAGAACACTCTTCTTGGAGGCGCTGTGAGCCTTCCATTGCTTCACTACACAGGGCGCGTAGCTTGTTGTCCTACTTTTAGTGCTAAGACTGATCAATGTGTTCAGGTTTTGGTGCTAAGATTGATCAGTGGTTTCAGGTGGAGCTGTGAACTCCTTCATGGTGAAGTTCCCCCGACATCGTTTAATCATGGGTTCTCAGTACCCCCAACCCCTGTTTAAACAGCAGGTGTCTTCAGTACTTGCTTTGATGATCATCATAGTCTTTGCATGAAGAGACATAGCAATGATGGTAGGTTTCCAGTTGGAGCAAATTGTGAGACCCTGCCTCTAGAAAAAAAGAAAATAATAAACTTCTGCTGTTCTTGATGATCAGTTTTAAACACTGGTACATTTTAAAAAAGATAAACATTTAGGTTGGCCACAGTGGCTCACACCTATAATCTGAGCATTTTGAGATAATAAGGCAGGAGGATTACTTGAGCCCAGAAGTTCAAGACCAGCCTAGGCAACATATTGAGACGTCATCTCTACAAAAAATCAAAAAGTTAGCCAAGTACAGTGGCATGTGCCTGTAGTCCCAGCTACTTGGGAGGCTGAGGTGGGAGGACTGATTGAACTGAGAAGGCTGAGACTGTCATGAGCTGTGATTATATCACTGTGCCTGGACTATTTTTAAGAGTTTAAATGCAAAACCAGAATATAGAGAAAGTGGTAAATATAGGAAATTATGAAAAATAAAATAGAGGGTTGGGCATGGTGGCTCACGCCTGTAATCTCACTACTTTGGGAAGCCAAGGCAAGAGTATTGCTTGAGGCCAGGATTTTGAGACCAGCCTGGACAACATAGTGAAACTCTGTCTCAACAAAAAATACAAAAGTTAGCCAGGCATTGTGGTGCATGCTGATAGTCCTAGCTACTCTGGAGGCTGAGGCAGGGGATTGCTTAAGCCTGGGAACTCGAGGTTACAGTGAGCCATGATCATGTCACTGTACTCCAGCCTGGGAAACAGAGTAAGACCCTGTCTCTAAAAAACAAAAAAAAATGGAAATCACTCCCAAAGATACAACTATTCATATTTGGCAACCTGCCCGCTGGTCTTTATTTTGTGTATGTATATATAGAGATCGTTTGTATTACTTATATATTTACATTTTATTTACAGCATGGATTTTCATCAGATTTTTGTATCGTATGTGGATGAAATATGTAATATATGTAATGCATATAGCATATAGTATGTAACATATAAAGTACATTGAAATACTTATAGTTATTTTACATGTGAAACCATATAAAATACTATATATTTTATAATATATAGTTACAAATATGCACATCTATGACTTTTTATTTTATATTTTAATTTTTTTGTTTACTTTTTTTTAACACATTGGTATTCTCTGCAACTCTAGCCAAAGATATAACATTATTTTAAAAGTATACAAAACATTATATATGACAAACATGTATGAATGTATAAAAAATTATATATAAATGTTATTTATACAAATATACTATATTTCACATGTTAATGTAATTATATAATAGATTAATAACACTATAACTGTCAATAGTATCCATAATTATATTACATATTAATTTTCTTACAATATATTTAACTTTTAGTATATTTAAGCTTGCTCTTCTCTCTCTCTCTCTCTCTGTGTGTGTGTGTGTGTGTGTGTGTGTGTGTGTATATACATATATATATATAAGTTTGTTTTTTTTTCCCTGAGACAGAGTCTTGCTCTGTTGCCCAGGCTGGAGTGCAGTGGCACTATCTCGGCTCACTGCAACCTCTGCCTCCCCAGGTTCAAGCAGTTCTTGTGCCTCAGCCTCCTGAGTAGCTGGTATCACAGGCGCATGCCACCATGCCCAGCTAATATTTTTTGTATTTTTAGTAGAGATAAGGTTTAACTATCTTGGCCAGGCTGGTCTCGAACTTCTGACCTCAAGTGATCTGCCCACCTTGGCCTCCCTGTAAAGGGATTACAGGTGTGAGGCACTGCACCTGGCCTACAGTACATTTTTTTACAATATTGAACACAGTGTATTTGTAACATTTATATATATGCTAATCATATATACCATATTACTCATGAAATATATAACATATAACATATTAAATATACTTACATATTTGTATAAAATTATTTATATAGCATATATTCTATTGTATGCATAGTTCAGATCCCTGCATTTTATGTCATACAAAATATATGTAAATACAAAACATATAAAAAGTATCAATAGACATAATATTTTCTCTATAGTGGCTCTCCTGTTACGTATACATAGGTCAGAATCCTATATTTGAAATGTTTATATCATAAGAGATTGTCCATGTATTTGTTAATAAGATTATGTAAGTGCTCATCATGTAGTAAGTACCATATAAATGGTAGCTATTGTTACTCTTAGTTATTATCATTAAAATACTATTGAATATTCCGTGTCAGGTGTTAGTCTTTGTGCATTAGGTGCACTGTTTCATTTAATGGTGCGTTAGTCCTAGGTGTAGTTATTTTATGTTTTTTTAAAGACAGAATTTCCCTGTCGCCAAGGCTGGAGTGCAGTGGCGTGACCTCCGCCCACCCTCCCTCTGGGTTCAAGCAATTCCTCTGTCTCAGCCTCCCTAGTAGCTGGGATTACAGGTGCCCGCTACCACAGCCAGCTATTCTGTATTTTTAGTAGAGACAGGGTTTCGCCATGTTGGCCACGCTAGTCTCGAAATCCTGACCTCAGGTGATCCACCTGCCTCGGCCTCCCAAAGTGCTGGGATTTCAGGCATGAGCCACCACGCCTGGCCCTGGTGTAGGTATTTTTGTTCCTATTTTCCTGATGAACCAGCCGAGGCCTAGAAAAATTAAGAACTCGCATTTGTGACATGAGTTCACTATGGAGTGTCCTGTGCATGTAAGAAATTGAGTCCTCCATTTCTTGGGTGTTTCACTTCTTTCTGAAATCCTTGCATTTATTCTTACAATGTCCTGTTGCTTTCCCGAGCATATTTTGCAGCTCTGGAAGTGAGTGGGGCGCGTCAGTTGGCTCTCGCAGACCTGCAGCTCACACAAGGGCGTTTCCACCCTTCTTCCCACAGAAGGATCTTCTCCTCAGTGAAATTCCAAGCAGCACCGCCTCGCTTTGCTCTAGGAAGACGGACGTGAAGAAGGTGATGGCAAAGGAGATCTGCCAGAAATACCTGGAGAAGGGCGCAGGAAGGCTGCCAGAAGACTGCGCCGAGGCCCTGGCTGTGGCCACCTGCCTGTGCCTGCGGAGGCGCAACGCCAGCCTGCAGGAGGTGAGCCTCGCTGGCAGCGGCCTAGTGCCTGGGCGCGCGGGTCCGCCTCATCCGGACGGCCCCTTCACAGAGGCCTGGTGCACAAACCAGGGCTGTGTTCGCTTGCAAACAGCAGAACTTCCCGAAGCTCTCATCAGCCACAGGCCGTATAGGGATGGATTAGTGGGGAGCCTAAGGACAGGGGAGGTGCAGGGCCTCAGGGCGCAGGACCAAGCCCGCGGGTGTTAACAGAATTCTCTGTGAATTGGCTTTATTCCCCCTTCCCTACAGGCGCCTTCTCCTTTCCTCTGTGCTCTCTGGTATGGAACGGCTCTGCCCGCAGGTTATAATGGAGAGAATGAGCCTCCACCCTGTGTCCCACGGCAGAGGGAGAACCTGATTGGCTGAACTCAGGTCAGGTGTCCACTGCTTGGCTAATCAGGCATGGTGTGGCGGGTCCAGCATGAAAACTTGGCTGCCCAAGGCTCCCTCCCTGGATGGTGTCCAGAATCTCGCTCTGTCCCCTAGGCTAGAGTGCCGTGGTGCAGTCTCGGCTCACTGCAATCTCCATCCTTTGGGTTCAGGCAATTCTCCTGCCTCAGCCTCCCGAGTGGCTAGGATTACAGGCGTGCACCATCACACCCAGCTAATTTTTGTATTTTTAGTAGAGTCAGGGTTTCACTATGTTTGCCAAGCTGCTCTAGACCTCTCGACCTCCTGACCCCAGATGATCTGCCTGCCTTGGCCCCCCAAAGTGTTGGGGTTACAGGCGTGAGCCACTGTGCCTGGGCTCACTAAGGGTTTTAAGGAGAGGTAGAACATAATCAGGTTTGTATTCTAAAAAGATCTGTCTCCTTCAACCAATTATTCTTTCAGTAAGACTTTCTTCCCTTCTTGGAGTAGTTTTCAGCTATGTTCAGGCAAAAAAAAAAAAAAAAAAAGACTTTAATCCTTTTATTCATCCCATTATTTTCTTCAATGTATCACTTAAGGTGGAGGTGAAACTGCTATAACAGGGAAACTGCAAAATGCAGTGGTTTAAACAAGATACATGTCTGTTCTCTTTAGTGTAACAGTTTGAATTTACCCAGTCCAGTGCTAATGTGGCAGTACCATGGTATTGGGGACCCAGGATCCTTCTATATTGTTGCTCTGCTATACTTACCATGTGGCTTCCATTTCAGGGTCTAAGATGGCTGCTCTCACCCAGGCCATCACACCAGCATTCCAGCCAGTGAAAGGGGGTTAAAAGAAAGAGGTGGACACACTCCCTTTCTTTTAAAGATGTGATCTAGAAATGCATTTTTCTCACATAATGGAGAGCAGAACCTAGTTACATGGCCTCATCTAGCTACAAGGAAATGCAGTCTTTAGCTTGGCAAATATCTACTGTAAAGATTTATCTTAAGAAATAACATGTGACCTGGGCCTTGAAGGATGAGAGAGGGTTGCCATGTAGAATAAATGGGATAGGGCACTTTAGGTGTACAAAGAGGTAGGAGACAGCCTTTGCTCTTAGTAGATCACAACCAAGCTAGGAAGATGAGAGACCAGCTGGGTCAGAGACCAGACGATAAGCAGGCCTGGGTTTGGTGGTCACCTTTGCAATTTGGTGGACTGGCTGGGTGGCTTTAGGCAGGGAACTCTTCTGACCTTTTAATTTTTTATCTATAAAAGCTCATGCATTGTGTATGAAATGGATATATTAGTATACTGAATTTTTTGCAAGGCACTGAGATGAAATTTGTTATTGTTATTACGGGTATATGTGTGTGTGCTTTTGTGTCAGTGTGAAGAAGAAACATTCCTTCCTTGCTTCCCTCTAATTTTCCTAACCTCCCTAACCAGAAAAACCTTCCAGGGCAAAATCTATATTATTTGTGTTTTTCTGATTGAAAGTGTTAGGAGCTTAAACTCTTACACACACACTCTCTCTCTCACACACACACACACCCCCTACATGTGCACACACACACAGACAAAGGGAGAGGGGAAGAATATGAATGAGTGAATTAGTGAATGAAGGAACTTAGTGGCTCATTTAAGCAAACAGCAGAGAGGACAGGCATTGCTTTGGTTTCAGTGAAGTTAGACCCAGGGTCTCAAACACCACAGGTACAGCCATCATGTCTCTGTGTCTGTGGCTTTCTCTCTCCCTGTTGCTTGCCTCTTCTTTATTCTGTGTTGAGCTTTCATTTTCTTCCACTGTAAATGGGTTTTCTGAGTGTGGCGGGGCATCTGGTTCTACCACTAGAAAGGAAAGGCTGGAGGTCTTTCCCCAATAAGCTCTAGGTGGAAAAGTTTCAGGGAAGGATTCTGATTGGCCTACTTGGATCACATGCCCAAATGTAGACTAATCCCTGTGGCCAGAGGAGTGGGGTACTATGATCAGCCCATGTTGGGTCATGTCGTTTCATCTATGGCAGGGCAGGTGGTGGGCAAGTGCAGGTCTTTTCAAAGGAATGGTGCCGCTTTTTCAGACAAAGCAACCAACATTTGGTTCTTCAGTCTGCCCCTGGCCCCCTCTTTGCTGGGAGGCCAGGTGTTAGTATTTTTATTTCAGAGAGAATTCCTGATGAACTCCCTTATCCCTCTTCTCCCAAAGGTGCGTGGCTCTGTAGCTGCTGTTGAAGAGCGGCTCCGAGGTCAGGAGACCTTGTTCCCTTGGAGTGGGCTTTCTGAGGCTACAGGCTCTTCTTCCAACACCCCAGAGGAAACAGACGATGTGGACAATTCCAGCCTTGATGCCTCCTCCGTGAGTGTGGCACCCTGGGCCGGGGCTGCTGCCCCCCTTCTCCCCATAGAGAATGGGGAAGGAAGGCTGCGGGCCATCGTGGGAAGGGAGGCCGACTCCTCCTCTGAGGCCTGCGATGGCCCAGAACCTCCCCAGGATGGTAAGCTGGAGGTCGGAGTGCATATAGATGCTCATGTGTGTCCCCCCAACTTCAGGCCATCATTTTTTCTTTCTGTTACCCTCATTCACTCCTTCATTTGGTTATTCAGCCATTCACCAACCAGCCAGTTTTTCACAGAGAAACCTCGGAGGCATCCTTGACACCTCCCTTTCCTCACTGCCCTGGACCATGTCCAGTCAATCACCCAATCCTGTCCATTTGCCTCCTAAATCTTTCTCACCTCCAACTACATCTTTCTCTGCATTCCCTCTTTGTCTGAGCTTCTGTCCTCAGGGGATTGCACAGCCTCCCAGAGTTCTCCTCCATCCATTCTGGCCCCTCCCTCACCAGGTCCTTCTCCAGGAGCCAGCCAGAGTAGCTTTTAAAAACACAATGTGGGCCAGGCTTGGTGGTTCACGCCTGTAATCCCAGCAATTTGGGAGGCTGAGGTGGGTGGATCAGCTGAGGTCAGGAGTTCGAGACCAGCCTGGCCAACATGGCGAAACCCTGTCTCTACTAAAAATAAAAAAAATTAGCTAGGTATGGTGGCGCGTGCCTGTAATCCCAGCTACTCGGGAGACTGAGGCAAGAGTATAGCTTGAACCTGGGAGTAGGAGGTTGCAGTGAGCCGAGATCGCACCACTGTACTCCAGCCTGGGTGACAGAGCAAGACTCCATCTCAGGAAAATCAAAAAAAGATACCTTCCATTCCTGCCATTCAGGTCCAAGGATACCAGGTTTCTTTCTGAAATAAAAAAAGTAGGAAGGCCCCTTCAATGCAGTGTCCCTGTTCCTTAGTAAACATGGTTCAATGAGTGTCCCAGGCTCTGATCACTCCTGGTTCTCCTTTTACTCCTCCTGCCATGGGGAGGGGAGAGGAAGAAGAAAGACAGGATGTGAACATTTTTTTCACTCCACCTTCCCAGCCCTCAATACCATAAAGAGGAACAGGGAAACCCTCTTCTTTCTGGAAGGTCAGGGTAGGTTTTGGGGCTTCCTTCAAAGGTAGAGGTGATAAAAATGCTTATTACCACTGGGCACAGTGACTCATGCCTGTAATCCTAGTACTTTGGGAGGCTGAGGTGGGCAGATTGATTGAGCCCAGGAGTTAAAGATCAGCTTGGGCAACATAGTGAAAACCCATCTCTGCAAAGGATGCAAAAATTAGCCAGGTGTGGCTGATCAGGCCTGTAATCCCAGCACTTTGGGAGGCTGAGTTAGGTGGATCCCTTGAGGTCAGGAGTTCGAGACTAGCCTGGCCAACATCATGAAACTCTCTACTGAGAATATTTGTATATAAAAAATAGAAAATTAGCTGGGTGTGGTGGCGCACATTACATCTATAATCGCAGCTACTTGGAAGACTGAGACAGGAGAATCGCCTGAACCCAGGAGACGGAAGTTGCAGTGAGCAGAGATTGCTCCAGCCTGGGCAACAGAGTGAGACTGTCTCAAAAAAATATATTGGCTGGGTGCAGTGGCTCAGGCCTGTAAGCCTAGCACTTTGGGAGACTGAGGCAGGTGGATTACTTAAGCTCAGGAGTTTGAGACTACTCTGGGCAACACTGTGAGACCCCATCTCTACTAAAATGCAAAACAATTGGCTCGGTGTGGTGGTATGCACCTGTAATCCCAGTTACAGGTATTGATCGACTTACCACCTATGCAACTTATCACCATTAGACTTTACGACCACAATCACTAGCCATGACTGCTCCGTGTCTGGCAGCGCAAACGTTGCCCAGCTGGGCGTACGACAGTGCGGACCAGCTTCCAGCAACACTACCATCTCCGCGTGCACCATTTCAACTGTACATATAGCCTACTCAACTTACGACCAAATCGTGTTACGACTGGTCCGCGGTCCCAACCGTGGTCGTAAGTTGAGCACTAGCTGTACTTGAGAGGCCGAGGCAGGAGAATTGCTTGAACCTGGGAGGTGGAGGTTGCATTGAGCAGAGATTGCACAATTGGGTTCCAGCCTGGGCAAGAGAGTAAGACCGTATCTCAAAAAAAAAAAGAAAGAAAGAAAAGAAAGGAAAGGGGAAAAAAGAGAAATGCTCATTACACTCAGGGCCTGATTCAGAAACCTGATTTAAGTGAATCTAAGAATTATAATGATGGTAGCTTTCATGCAAGTTGCTCTTCTTTCCTTTCTGTTAAGCATCAGCTACAGAGACTTCATGGCAAATTGAGATCAATGAGGCAAAAAGGAAACTGATGGAGAATATTCTGCTCTACAAAGAGGAGAAACTGGACAGCGTTGAGCTCTTTGGCCCCTGATGACTGGCACACAGCTGAGGACACTTGTCCTTAGTTGGAAAGATGAGCATCAGATCAAGAGAAAGGTCTGAGGCAGAATCCAAGACCTGCCTGGAAATACACAACAAAACCTCAGCTCTCCTGGGTGGGAGGGAAACTTCATTTCACTGGAATGAGTTGGGAGAGAAGGGCCCTCAGCTTTTAGAGACACAAAAATCCATGAAGCCTCTTCCTTTCTGGGCTTTGTTAGCTAGTGCAGGGGATCAGAGGAGAGTGAAGCAGAAACCCTGTACACGGGCCCAGGATGTGGGTGATTTTGTGGTACCAGGGACTGTGTGATGGTAACCACCCCTGCAGATTCCATTACCTCAGCAGCTCCTGTCCCCCCACCACTGGCGGAGCATTCTGCAATGCCATAGCATTTTCTGGAGCTAAGATCTCTGGGTCGTATTTGCTGACAGCCTGCAAGCTTTCATGCTCTGAAAGACTTTTTTTAGTTTTTATTTTTATTTTTTTGTAGAGATGTGGTCTCGCGGTGTTGCCCAGGCTGGTCTTGAAGTCCTGGGCCCAAACAGTCCTCCCACCTCGGCCTCCCAAAGCGCTGGGATTACAGGTTGGAGCCACTGTACCTGTTCTGAAAGACTTTCAACTTGTGTCTCAGTGCAGTTCTTGACTCACCTCTCCAGGTCTCAAGTTCTACAAATGGCAGACACCTGGTGAAGCACTCTACAGGCTTTCCACTGCCTGTATTGGAAATCTTGCAACTCACATATTTATTTAGTCACTGCCTGGCACCTTTATCTTCCCATCCCACTAATATTAGTGTTTTTTTAATGGAGCTTTTATTTTGTTATTTTTTTTGAGACAGTCTCAGTCTCTTGCCTAGGCTGGAGTGCAGTGGTGCGACTTCGGCTCACTGCAAATTTTGCCTCCCAGGTTCAAGCGATTCTCCTGCCTCAGCCTCCTGAGTAGCTGGGACTATAGATGCCCACCACCATGCCTGGCTAATTTTTATATTTTTAGTAGGGACGGGCTTTCACCATATTGGCCAGGCTGGTCTCAAACTCCTGACCTCGTGATCCACCCACCTCGGCCTCCCAAAGTGCTGGGATTACAGGCATGAGCCACCACACCCACCCAAGAATATGTGTTATTTATAACTGAATGAAGAATCAGGAGACTGCATTTCATGTCTGATTCTGCTGCTAATTAAGTCAGTCATTTAGTTTTTGGGACCTCAGTTTCTTTGTAAGTAAGATAACACCTGCTTGTTCTCCATCCCTGGGCTGTTGGGAGGAACAGAGGAGACAGTGGCTATAGAAGCGCTTGGAAAATGCACTTGTCCTGTTTTATAAAATAAAAAGGTATTAAATGTATATTTCTGCCATGTACCTAATGATTATTCAGTGTGTATATATCTGAAAAGTCATGTTGCATATCTTTTTGTAAAACAGATGCTATTTTAAATTCACTGGGAGAAATGTCCTATTTAAAATGATTCTATAGTGATATCTTTTTATACAATAAAAATATGTTTGTAAAGTCAACAGACAACCTGTAATTAGTTTTGTGTCTAGAAGAATTTGTTTAGAGAAGGCGCTCTGCATCCTTGAGACGGGGTAGCCGAGAGCTAGCTAGGATCCTGGCTCTCACTGTTGACTGTGAATAGCTACATGATCCTGAGCCCAGGTAGGGAGTTACTGTGAGGCTCTGCTTCCTCATCTGTACACTGCGAAGAAAAAGTACCCATCTCATAGGCTTGTTGTCAGGGGTAGGTCCTGCCTGTGGAAAGCATTTAGCAACTCCCCAGTAAGGACGGCTTTGGCTTGATGTGTGATGTAGCTGAACTGGGTCCCAGCCAGGAGGACAATGATCTGTACAGACAGCACTGTCTTCAGCTCTGGTGTCTGTGAGGATTCAAGGTGAATGTGCATTTTGTGCCCTAAACAGGACATGACCTGTTGCAAACACCTTACAATTATAAGCAGGGTGTTTCCAAGGCTGTTTAAGCAATAGAGGGCTGACACTAATAGGTTCCTGGTTATCCAGACATACTTGCATTTCTAGACTAGGATTTCACCTATTTTTGGAGAAGTCAGTGAATCCCTTTGGGATTTGGATGAAAGCTATAGACTTCTGCTCAGCCAGGTATAAATATATACATGCACATTCTGAGTATATGAATTCCAGACAATCACGGGTACTGTGATGTCTTTTCATGAATCCCACACAGGGAAAGCCTGAATTTTTTTTTAGGTTAATAGAGGATTTAAAAATCCAAACAGTACAAAGGTTACATTGTGAGAAGGCAGGCTTTTTCTCATTGTGATCTTAGCCTCCAGTTTTTTCCTCCCAAAGGCAACCACTGTCACTAGGTTGGAGTATCCTTCCAAAGGCAATGCAAAACAGAGGTGATGCTCAACTTAATTAGTTACCAGGGAAACGCAAATCAAAACCTCTATGAGATGCCACTTCACATTCACTAGGATAGCTACAATCAAAGACAGAAACAAGGGTTGGCCACAATGTGGAGAAGTTGGAGCCCGCACACACTGCTGGTGGGAATTGAAAATAGTGAGCACTTTGGAAAACAGTTTGGCACTTCCTAAAAAGGTAAAACAGTCTCCATATGACTTAGCAATTCTATGCCTAGGTGTCTACCCAAGACAAATGAAAACACATCCACACAAAAGCCTGCACACCAAGGTTTATAACAGCATGAATCATAATAGCCAAAAAATAGAAACAACCCAAATATCCATCAACTGATGAGTGGGTAAATGAAATGTGGTCTATTCATACAATGGAATATTACTCAGCCATAGAAAAGAATTAAGTATTGATACATGTTACAACATAGATGAATGTTGAGATGATGCTAAGCAAAAGCTTGTCACATATTGTATGATTCCATGTTTAATTTTGTCAGAATAGGCAAACCTATCAAGACAGAAAATAGATTACAGTCTTGCTGGAATTACAGGAGTGAGTCACCAGGCCAGCTGGTCATACACTATTTTTTTTTTTTTTTTTTTTTTTGAGACAGAGTCTCGCTCTGTTGTCCAGGCTGGAGTGCAATGGCATAATCTTGGCTCATTGCAACCTCCGCCTCCTGGGTTCAAGCGATTGATTCTTTTGCCTCAGCCTCCCAAGTAGCTGGGATTACAGGTGCCCACCACCATGCCAAACTAATTTTCGTATTTTTTAAAAATTAGAGATGGGGTTTCACCATGTTGGTGAGTTTGGTCTCGAACTCCTGATCCTGTGATCCACCTGCCTCCACCTCCCAAAGTGCTGG
Source organism: Sapajus apella (assembly GCF_009761245.1). Classification (NCBI taxonomy): domain Eukaryota; kingdom Metazoa; phylum Chordata; class Mammalia; order Primates; family Cebidae; genus Sapajus; species Sapajus apella. The sequence goes on from NW_022437153.1 coordinate 328,103, forward strand.
GATTACAGGCATGAGCCACTGCACCTGTCACTCATACACTTTAAATGAGTGAATTTTATGGTATGTAAATTATATCTCAAAGCTGTGAGAAACAAATACACAAAGTGGTTACCCTCAGGGATTTGAAAAAAGAAAGCCACATTTATCTTTGTGGGCCACTCCTCTCTATTTAGCCACACAAGTATTTCATTCATGCTTTTCTAGGTCCTTTGTTTTTTCACTTCTTTCTTGGCCATTGCTCCTCAACAGTAAGTTTAGATCACTTCATTCTTTTTGCCTTACATTCCATTGTATGGATATTCCTTAATGTATATAACCAGCTCCTACTGATGGAGATTGAGGTTTTGTTTTCATTCCAGCTACTATAGACAATGCTACCTTCCAAGGAGATTGTATCAATTAACACTACAACAAGGATGTATGGGAGTGCATTTCCGCACATCCTTAGCCACAAGGTATATTATCTTGTTTTTTGATTATTCCCAATTTAACGAGTGGAAAATTATAATTTTATACGTACTTTTTAAATGGCTGAGGTGGAGTCATCTTTCTTATGTTTAAGAGCCTTTCATAATTTTTGTTCATTGCTTCCTTTGCTTTTTTTTTTTTTTTTTTTCCTGAGACAGGGTCTCACTTTAACTCTCTGACTGGAGTGCAGTGGCGTAATCTTGGCTCACTGCACCCTGGACTTCCCAGGCTCAAGGGATCCTCCCACTTCAGCCTACTGAGTAGCTGGGACTACAGGCACCCACCACCACACCCGGCTGATTTTTATGTTTCAGCAGAGACGGGGTTCGACATGTTGCCCAGGCTGGTTTTGAACCCTCGGCCTCTCAAAGTGATGGGATTACAGACGTATGCCACTGGACCCGGCCTCCTTCGCCAGTTTTAATACTATGTTATCTTATATTTTGGGAGAGTTGCTACATCGAATATCGGCCCTTTGTCATGTGTTGTAAGGATTTTTCTATATTTGTACCTTGTCTTTGATTTTTTTTTTTTTTTTTTTTTGAGACAGGGTCTTGCTTTGTCCTCCAGGCTGGAGTGCAGTGGCGCGATCACAGCTCACTGCAGTCTGGACCTCCGGGGCTCAAGTGATCCTCCCACCTCAGTCTCTGAGTAGCTGGGACCACGCCCAGCTAATTTTATTTTTTGTAGAGATAGCACCATGTTGGCCAGGCTGGTCTCGAACTCCTGAGCTCAAGCCATCCTCCCGCCTCGGCCTCCCAAGATGCTGGGATTGCAGGCGTGAGCCACCGCGCCCAGCCGTCTTTAATATTTTTCACCAGGTGGATATTCCACATTTTTGTGTAGTCTTTTTTTTTTTTCTTTGGTGGCTTCTAATTCTTCCCCTTTCTGGGTGTCTCACTTGGTCTCTCTGAGCTACAGTTTTCCGCTCTACAATGTCGGGTCATAAGGCTCAGCACACACGGTTTAGCGTGGGTTCGATGAGCGAATCCAGGTATGAAAGCGTCCGGCACAGGGGCGGACGCTGAGGCGAACGGCGTTAGGTGAGTCGAGTCCGCAGACGCCACCTGCCAGCACCTCCGGCTGGCCTCAGCTTCCCGCTGTTCTAGCCCACGTGAGCGGCTCCGCCCTATCTGGCTTCTGACCAATGGACGAGTTTCCTAAGGCTACCGTCCCGCCTCCAAGCCTCTTGGCCAAAAGGCGGGCTCCATCTCTCTCGGAGTCCCGCCCCTTGGCGGATAGAGCAATGGGCGCCTTCCGTTCGGCGCAGGTCCCGCCCCCACCGCTCTCCGGCCTGCGGGCCGCAGGGCTAGTTCCGGAGGGCGGACGCTGAGGAGGCCGTAGTGGTCGCAGCTCAGGCGCAGGCCAGGCGGGCAGGGTTGTAGGGCTGGGGTCGGCGGCGAGTTGCCCGGCGGTACAGCGGCAGCAGCCCGGCAGGCCGTCCAGAGTCGGCAGACGGGGCCGCTGCCAGCTCCCGTGGGGCAACTCGGGCCCCTTCCGGCCCGGGGCTGGTCTGGCCGCAGGAGCTGGGCGGGCTGCGGCGCCGGGTCTGGCCCTGGCCTCCGGGCTAAGCGCCGGGCCCCTGGGCTGCGGGTACGGCAGCCATGTGTGGACCTTGAAGCGCCGTGTCGTCTTCTGAAGCGCTTTGACAGTTCTGAAGGGCTTTATATTGCAAATTGATCAAAGCGCTTTGTAGCCCCGGAAGCGGTTAGGCATCTCCGAAGTAGCGCTGTACAAAGTGAAGCGGTGGGTGATCTCAGAAGCACGTTGTGGGTTTGGGAACCAACGGAAGCCTTTAGAAAATTTTGAATCGTTTTGACTTCTCCAGCACGGTTTGGCATCTCTGAAACCTTGAGAACTGTGATGGGCAGTGGAAAGAAGAGGGAAAGGTCAGTGAAGCCAGCCCCTGGCTCTGCATTTGTGGCTTGCACTCCCCGGGGCCCGGGGTGGCGGGAATCCGAGGTGGGGCGGCCAGGAAGGGTGGTGTTGGAATCCAGGCTCCCTGTACCTTGCAGGTGCCCATGGCGTCCGAGGGGCGCAAGGTCAAGTACAACTGGAGCAGCACGTCGGAAGGGTGTCCCAGCAAGCGCAGCTGCCTCCGGGAGCCCGGTGATGTGGCCCCCTCCAGCCGGCCAGCTCAGAGCTCTGCGTGGCGTTCGGGAGGGCCCGGCAGCCCCAAGCGCCTGAAAGCCCAGAAGGAGGACGATGTGGCTTGCTCGCGGAGGTTATCCTGGGGCTCATCCCGCCGCAGAAATAACTCCTCTTCCCCCCGTTTCTTGGGCCCAGGTGTGGGCGGGGCCGCCTCCAAAGGCTGCCTGATTCGTAGCTCTCGGGGTTTCCTGTCGTCGTCAGGGGGATCCCCTCCGCGTCCTGCCAACGCCTTTCTAGAAGAAATGGCTTCTCTAGAGGAGGAAGCCTGCAGCCTTAAGGTAGGTGGGTGCCACGCTTTGCAATCGGTGAAGCCCCTTCCACGTGGCTTGCGAGGTTGGGGATGGGAATTCTGGCGGGGGGAGACTCTAATAAAATTATCACATCCTGGAAGGTCTGGAGGATCTTCTTAGAAGTCCACTCCACCCAAACTTGAAGACCAAGCAGTCTTCAGGGCGTGGCCTGAAGTTTTAAGTACAGAGGTAGTTTTCAAACTCGGCAGCACTTTGGAACTACTTGGAAAGCTTTAAAATACTTGGGCCTGCCTTTTACCCCGGAGAAACTGATTTATTGGGCTGAGGTGTGCTAGGCTTCCAGATTTTTCAATGCTCCCCAGGTTACTGTAAACGTGCAGCCCCGTTGGAGAATCACTGCAGTAGAAGGTGGATTGTGTGCTCAAGAGAAGGATGTATTTATTTTAGTTGTTAGTTTAAGAAATTGTGTGCCCTTGTTCTTTGAACCACTCTGAATCACAGAACCAAGAAATGTGGTTCTTGGTGTGGCTTTTCTCCAAAGTCATGGTTTCCAGCCTGATGGGGTTTTGCTTGGTGGTGCTAGTTTTTTTTTTTTTTTTTTTTTTTTTGGAGGTTATATTGTTAGTTCCCTAATGGAAACACACAAGAGTTTCATAAGTACTTGGAGCAGACCAAGGAGTGCTTAACAGAGAAGACATATTTCACTCATCAACTCAAGGCTTTGAACGAATATTTGTTGAGGGTTTAGTTTGTGTTCCAGGTGTTTGGGATTGTCTAGTAACAAAACAGAGATCACTTTCCCCTTAGAGTTTGCATTCTAGGTTTTGCAGCTCTGGGTCTTAAGAATTGAGAAGTTCGGCCTGTGGAGGAGTGGAAAAACAGTCTTATTTGGGATGAGATGGGCTGCCTCCAGAGAAAATTATTTTTACAAAAGCAATTAAAACAGGCCCTAAGGAATATGGGTTTGTTTTTAAGCCTAGTCTTGGTGGTTTCTTTTGAGTAGCTGAGAAAGGAGGCTGTATTTGACTGTTTATCTTAGGGAACTTCTAGGCTAAGTGCCCCTGGTTTTTTCAGTGTGGATCTCACTGAACTCTTGTGTGGGTGAGCACGTGGATTTTTTTTCTTTTTTAAATTCAAAAATAATGGTGAGTTGAAAAGCCCTGTCTTTAGCCTAAGAATGCTGAATGTGTCTCAAATCAGGTAAGTGTGGGACTTTGCTCACACAGGTTAATCTTGCCATTAATCCATGATACAATTTCAGTAGACTTGGGTACAGCATAAAATAATACCAATTGATTAAATTTAGCTTCACTGACAATTACAGATAGAGTGAAACCTGGTACCAGGAGAGGCAGGAAATTTATTTTACTTAGTCTTTCAGGTGTGCCGAATCCCTGGCTGTCCTAAAGACCTGGAACTCAGGTTGAGGGTGTGGTCTCTAATCTGGGTGGGTCTAATGTAGGATGGACCCATCTTTCTCTCATTAAGGCTAAAGAGGCCTTGTTTTGCAAGAACCCCATTTAATGGTTTCAGTAAGCACTTGAGGGTTATTGCGTGCTAAGCACCCTTGGGTCTGGGAGTGATGAGCTTCTAGGGAGCAGTCTGGTGGGAGGGCTAGAGGGGTGGTCAAATGACTGCCCACAAGGTGGTATCATGGAGCAGTGAGCCCAGAATGGAGGCTGGAGAGCGAGGTAGGGGGCAGATGGCATCGAGGTTTTAGTCGTCAAGGGAATTTGGACTTTATCTTAAGGACAATGAATTTTATTATAAGGGACAATTACCTATTTTTTTTTTTTTTTTTTTGAGACAGATTCTTACTATGTCACCCAAGGTAGAGTGAGTGGAGTGGTGTGATCTCGGCTCACTGCAACCTCCGCCTCCCAGGTTCAAATAACTCTCCTGCCTCAGCTTCCCAGGTAGCTGGGACTACAGGTGTGCGCCACCATGCCCAGCTAATCTGTATTTTTAGTGGAGACCAGGTTTTGCCTTGTTGGCCAGGCTGGTCTCAAAATTCTCACCTCAAGTGATCCACCCACCTCAGCCTCTGCAACCTCCTCCTCCCAGGTTCAAACAATTCTCCTGCCTCAGCCTCCCAAGTAGCTGGGACTACAGGTGTGCGCCACCATGCCCAGCTAATCTTTGCATTTTTAGTGGAGACCAGGTTTCGCTTGTTGGCCAGGCTGGTCTCAAACTCCTCACCTCAAGTGATCTGCCCATCTCAGCCTCCAAAAGTGCTGGGATTACAGGTGTGAGCCACTATGCCCAGTCAATTGTATTCTTCTTTTAAAAAAAAATTATTTTTTGAAACTATTTCCCAGGCTGGAGTGTAGTGGCACAATCATGGCTCACTGCAACCTCGAACTCCTGGGGTCAAGCAGTCCTCTTAAATAGGTGAGAATATGGGCATGTGCCATCACACCCTGCAGATTAAAACTTTTTTTTTTTTTTTTTTGGTAGATATGAAGGTCTCACTATGTTGCCCAGGCTGGTCTCGAACTCTTGGGCTCAAGCTATCCTTTCTCCTTGTCCTCCCAAATCGCTGAGATTACAGGCATGAGCCATTGCGCCAGCTGGATTGTCTTCTAAGCAATTAGAGAATTTATACAGGGTTCTTTACAGAGGAAAGGCAAATTGCATTGTAGAAAGATCACTCTTGTCAAGTGAGGATTTTTATATTATCCTGATGGTCCATCTCTAGCACTGCTGAGGTCTCTCCCTAGAGCAGGTGTTTGTCAGTTTGAAAACCAAGTGTACACTACTTGACTCATCCCAATGAATTAGAAGACACCTCATACCTTCCCTGTTCATCTGTACCGGCTCCTCCCTTTCTCTGCAGTCATCTGTGAACTTGCTCGTCCTGGTCCTAAGTCTTTCAGCAAGCACAGCTGAGGGGTACTCACAAAAATGGCATGCTCATCCCCAGGTTCTTCTAGAGTCCTCTCACTACTCTCCTGTGTCTGTTTTGTAAACTTTTTTTTTCTTTGAGACAGGTGCTTGCTCTGTTACCCAGACTGGAGTGCAGTGGCATGATCATAGCTCACTGCAGCTCAGCCTCCTGGGCTCAAGCAGTCCTCCTGCCTCAGCCTCCCAAGTAGCTAGAACTACAGGCGTGTGCCACCATGCCTGGCTAATTTTTTATGTTTTGTAAAGACACGATTCTCCTTGTTGTCCAGGCTGGTCTCAATCTCCTGGGATCAGGCAGTCCTCCCACCTTGGCCTCCCAAAGTGCTGGGATTACAGGTGTGAGCTGCTGAGCCTGGCGTTGCTCTGTAAACTTTGAGGGTTACAGAGTTGACTTTTGTTCCCTCCTACCAGCAGCCTTTAATATAGCTCTCTCTGTGCCAGGTCACAGAATATTCCGAGGGGAGGATATTAGACTGGTCATTTTAGAATCGGTAGAGATCCCTGCTATCTGACCTCACATTGTTCCCTTCTTACATCCAGGACAGTTGGAGAGTTTTTCTTACATTCTGATGTTAGCTGATGATCTTCGTTTACTCTTCATAGAGAAGGTTAACTGTGTGACGAGCACCTTCATGTACTCCAGATTATCTTTACTATGACATCTAAATGTCTACATTCAACTTAGAGTAGGAAGAATGGAAGGGAAAATTTGAGCATGTATGATAGGGCTTGATCAACTATGATTTTTAACGTTTGACCTATAGACTGTCACATAATCCCAACAGTGTCGTGAAGTAGGTGGTATTATCTCTACATATCTGTTAGTAAATAACTTCATATCAATTAACAAATATTTAAGCACTACTCTGTGTAGGCACTGGGAAAATGAGATTCAGAAAGGTTAAATAAGCTGACTAAGGCCATGCACCTGGTAAGTGGCCAAGCTATGGGGTTGTACCAGATCAGCCTAACTTCAAAGCCAGTGTTCTTTGCACTGCTGCCTCTGGGAGCACCTACTCTGCCCTAGCCTGGCATCATATGTAGGGGTGGCAAGATGAAGATGCCACGGTCTCTCCCTTGAGGAGCTTTCTGCAGGGTAAGTCAGTGCAGGCACTGTAAAGCACTGGCTCTCGAGTGATAGAGCTTTTGCACATCCCCTTTCCTGCATCTTCACTTGGCACATGTCCAGTGCTCACGTGGAACAGCAGGCTAGGGGCTGTAGGTGCCAAGGACAATCAGGCCGTGCTTCACAGACTGAAAAGTCACTACAGGGCAGTGAGCAGAGTGCTGTAATGGGGATGTTTGAAGTGCCCAAGGGTCAGGGGAATGAGCGACTGACCATCAGGAAGGTCCTCCCAGAAGGGGTGAACCTGTCTTCCTGATGGACAAAGGAGGAGAACAGAACATTTCAGGCAGAGGGAACAACACGTGCCCCAAACATCAGGAAATGCTACTTGTCTATAGCGCTTGGGGCACTGCTGGCCCTCCCTTCCCTCATCCGTGCCCTTTTGTATTTCCTGGACACTTGGGTGTTCGGAGGAACGCTGGAGATGAGGCTGGACAGGAAGGCTGGGACCAGCCTGCAAAGGGTTCCTGATGAACACAGGGGTGGGGATTATTCTTTAGGCAAATGCAGAACCCTGGAAGGGGTTTGCATTTTAGAGCTCCTTCTGGCACGTTGGAGAGAAAGGGTAGGAGGAAAAGACAGGGAGCTGGCCAGGAGCTGTTGAAATCCTTCAGGCTACTGGTGATAGGGCTGGAGCAACATTTCCACTTATCCCTCTTGCCTTTGGAGAGGCACAGTTAACTAAGCAGTGCTGCCAGGAAGAATAAAATCTCTCCTATTTGAAGCCAGGTGGTTTGTCTCTTACCTTCTGCCCTTGGTCTACCTACTTCTTACCTTTAGAGCCAACTATCACCTGCTGAAACAGCCTCAGTGACCTTGATCCATCTTAGGTCCTCACTGCAGCCTTTGAGACTGTTTCTTACTCTTTTTTTTTTTTCTTCTCTCTCTCTCTTTTTTTGAGGGAGATTCTCACTCTGTCGCTCAGGGTAGAGTGCAGTGGTGCAATCTCGGCTCATTGCAACCTCTGCTTCCTGGGTTTAAGCAATTCTCCTGCCTCAGCCTCCCAAGTAGCTGGGACTACAGGCACGTGCCACCATGCCCAGTTAGTTTTTTGTGTTTTTAGTAGAGATGAGGTTTCACCATGTTGGTCAGGCTGGTCTCAAACTCCTGACCTCGTGATCCACCTGCCTCAGCCTCTCAAAGTGCTGGGATTACAGGCATTAGCCACTACGCCCTGCCTCTTTCTTTCTTTCTTTCTTTTTTTTTTTTTTTTTTTTAGGCAGAGTCTGTTGTCCAGGCTGGAGTGGAGTGGTGCAGTCAGCTCACTGCAGCCTTGACCCCCTGGCTCAGGTGATCTTCCTGCTTCAGCCTCCCACGTAGCCGGGACTCTGGGCGTGCACCACCATGCCCAGCTAATTTTACTGTGTTTTTTGTAGAGATGGAGTTTTGCCATGTTGCCCAGGCTGGCGTTGAACTTGTGGACTTGAGTGATCTGCTTGCCTCAGCCTCCCAAAGTTCTGAGATTATAGGCATGAGCCACCACGTGCAGCCAGCAGTGTTTCTCACTTTCATATTTCATTACTCCTCTCCCTTGGCTTCAACGATGTTAGGGAGAACTTAAGTTTGAATCCCGGTTCCACCGCTTACAAGCTATGAAGCAGTTTCACTTTCTGTAAAAGAAAGCTGACGGCTGTGGCAGTTTTGTAAATTGTAAATCTGTATGAAGACATAAATTATTATACTCCAAATTTTTTTTCTCCCTCAACTACATTCCTGGCCTTCACAATCAGTGATGGCAAACTGCTGGTCTGTGGACTGGATGTAGCCTGCTAGGTCCTTACAGTATTTAACATTTTGAAAAATTTACATTAAGAATTTATGACTCTAGTCTGGGTATGGTGGCTCAAGCCTGTAATCCCAGCACTTTGGGAGGGCAAGGTGGGCAGATCACTTGAGGGCAGGAGTTCAAGACCGGCCTAGTTAACATGGAGAAACCACATCTCTACCAAAAATATAAAATTTAGCTGGGCGTGGTGCCACACGCCTGTAATGCCAACTACTCAGCAGGCTAAGACAGGAGAATCTTTTGAACCTGGGAGGTGGAAATTGCAAGTGAGTCAAGATTGCACCATTGCACTCCAGCTGGGGGTCAGAGTAAAACTCTGTCTCAAAAAATAAAAAGATCAAGTTGAATGGTGAAGAAAAAAAAAAGAATTTATGACTTCAGCCTAAGTATCTACCTTGAACTGAAGACTTGAGTGACATCGCCCCTCCACTTTATGACCCCTTTTCTTGTTTTATTTTTCTCCTTGGCAGTTATCACTCTCTAATGTATATATTTCTCTTGTCTTACCTTTCCCTTCCCTCACCAGCTAGAATGTAAGCTCCCGGAGGCAGATATTCTTGTATGTTATTCATTTATTTTTGGAGACAGCGTCTTGCTCTGTCACCCAGGCAGAGTGGCACAATCTCGACTCACTGTGGCCTTGACCTTCCAGACTCAAGCGATCCTTTTGCCTCAGCACCTGGAGTAGCTGGGACTACGGGCATGTGTCACTACACCCAGCTAATTTTTGTAGGTTTTTTTTTTTTTTTTTTTTTTGGTACAGATGGGGTCTCTATATGTTGCCCAGGCTGGTCTTGAACTCCTAGGCTCAAGTGATCTGTCTGCTTTGGCCTCCCAAAGTGCTAGAAGTGCAGGCATGAGCCACCACACCCAGCCTTGTGTTTTTTTTTTAATTGAATGCTGCTAAACCCACAGGTCCAGAACGGTGCCAGTAAGTGCTTAGTAAGTGCTTGCTGAACGGATGAAAAATGCATTAAATTCAAGATAGCGGGTTTTACTTGAAAAAAACAATCTCTAACTCTGGTTCTGTACTTCCAAATGGCACCAGTGGAGTGAGGAGCAGCTGCCCTTCTGAGGGTGCAGGCCCTCTTCGGTTTGCTGCATATCTCACACTCTGTGATGTATACTTGGCTTCAGGGGGAGTAGCGGGCAGAGGTGGAGAAGCAGTCAAAGCGAACATGGGGCCTTAACTGATAGGTAGGAAGACAAAATGGGACTGAGGCAAGGATGTCACAAGCAGAGGAGATAAGATGTGTCAGCAAATGTGTAAGAGGGTATGTTGGGCCAAGGGTGGCAGGTGGTTGGTGGCAGGCACAAGAGGGCACTGGAGAAGTGGGCTGGGAGGTTGGGGCTGTGTCTCACAGGGCAGGCCCTGGGAGTCATCAAGTTTATTATTAGTATTTATTAGAGGACAGGCACGGTGGCTCATGCCTGTAATCCTAGCACTTTGGGAAGCCAAGGCGGGTGGATCACTTGATGTCAGGCCAACATGGTAAAACCCCGTCTCTACTAAAAATACCAAAAAATAATTAGCCAGGTGTGGTGGCAGATACCTGTAATCCCAGCTACTCGGGAAGGAGGCTGAAGCACGAGAATCACTTGAACCCCAGAGGTGGAAGTTGCAGTGAGCTGAGATTGCACCACTGCACTCCAGCCTGGACAACAGAGTGAGATTTTGCCTCAAAAATATATATATATTCATTAGAATTACTTAAATATAAAAAGATATTAAGAAAACAGGCTGGGCACAGTGGCTCACACCTGTAATCCCAGCACTTTGGGAGGCCAGGGTGGGTGGATCACCTGAGATCAAGAGTTCAAGATCAGCCTGGCCAACATGGTGAAACCCCGTCTCTACTAAAACTACAAAAATTAGCTGGGTGTGGTGGTGCACACCTGTAATCCCAGCTACTCGGGAGGCTGAGGCAGGAGAGAATTACTTGAACCCGGGAGGCGGAGGTTGCAGTGAGCTGAGATCGCACCACTGCACTCTACCCTGAGTGACAGAGTGAGACTCTGTCTCAAAAAAGAAAAAACAAAAATGACCCATAATCTCCTTTAACAAATAATCCCTGTAGACACATTAGAAAATTCAGAAAGTAAGAAAATTTAAAGTCCAGAGAGGTTCAAAATGATAGCAAACACCACCTTTTCTGTTCATCTCTGTGAAGTTAGCAGCTGCCAACAGTTTGAGTACTTTCAGGAAAAAATATGCCTATATTAAGTGCATATTTCTTCTCTTTTTTTTTTTTTTTTTTTTTTTTTTTTTTTTTTTTTT